>NW_027287427.1:77780941-78060941 GCF_022747635.1 Hetaerina americana
GACCTAACGAAGATACAAGACAATTTTTCTGAAATTTTCGAGGTCGGAAACTTTTAAGACCACCCTCATGTGTGAATATATATATATATATATATATATATATATATATATATATATATATATATATATATATATATATATACACAAACATATACTCTTATCGATGCCGCCTCGAATAAAAGGAAATCGGTATGACCTAATTATTGGTTTTATTCAAACTACTAAGCAACACATTATAATGAGAGACGATGAGCTGCTCGTAAACAGATACAGAATCAACCGATCCGAACTCTTTGACGATGGTAGTCACCAAAATCTTGCCCTAATTTGTGATTTTTACCTTATCGCGTAGAGGATAATTCATATTTATCACTTTTTTACTGTGTCTTTCGAAGAAAAAACATAGACAATTTTTAATAATTTCGAATTTTTCATGAATGGAGTAATAAGCTCTGAATATCTTGCATTGAACCAGTAAAAATGAAATTTTGATATGAAACAAAATTTAAGCTCTGGGTACGAATTTTCCATGGAATATGGAGTGATTATGTTACATAGTTAGCCTATCCACTTTTATGATAACGAAAGCACTAAAAGGTTCTGTCCAAGAAGTTCTCTCGGGTTTCCCACCGGTTCAGTTTGCAGTACACCGACGTTTCGAAGGCTGACTCTGCCATCGTCTTCAGAGTCAGCCTTCGAAACGTCGGTGTACTGCAAACTGACCCGGTGGGAAACCCGAGAGAACTTCTTGAATACCATACGCCGGGAAAACCTGAGATCCTTAAAAGGTTCTGTTTTACGCATTGGAAGGCATGAAAATAGACTGAATGAAAGGAAATCGGTATGATCTAAATGAAAAATGAAATATTAATGCACATCTAATCTTATCTAATAAATCTAATTATATTAATGCACATCTCGCAAAAAATGAAATATTAATGCATATCTAATATTTACTATTTTTTAATTTAATTTTTCTGCCTCATTAAAGAGTGTACCATATTAATTCCAAGACCAGCCTACTTCAAAAAAATGTTATTCACTAACGTTGTCCTTTGTCAGCCGTGTTTCAAATCGAAAAGAATTTTTTTAGAACATCCGAACAAAGAAACAGGTATCGAACAAGTTATGCCCCGCCTGTTGAACGACTTCGGTTGCCAAGATGTTTATAATATTAGCTAAACATAACTTATGTACGAATGAAAATAGTAATTATTTAACATATTTCTGCCTAGATTTTATGAACCAGAACAACTGGAGGTTAGCAAATACTAAATAGAATTTGACTACATTTCATACAAAATTGTTCAGCGAAAACCAATGGCATTAAAAGAAAAATGTTGACAGAATGTCATGCAAAGTAAAAGAAGTTTAAAAGGAGTTGTGTACATTAATGCTGCGGTCTTGTCCTTTCCTGTTAATTTTTTTGGAATCTTGATCTCCATAAAAAAAATTTCCGTTTTTTCCTGTCGTAATGGTAAATAAAGCATGGAATTATAGTAAAATTCCAAGTTTTATTCAAGAATAACGATTAAGCTAGCCAGAAAGTCTGAAGCTTTATCTTTTAAAAACGTTGGTTCGTATGAAATTTTGTAATAAACATTCTGTCAAGGCAGGCATCTTAGAAGGAGTAATAATTTCATACATTGCGACATTTTCTCATTAACACAGCAAGCATATCCATGCGACGATAAGTGGCTATACTCACAAGTCATATCTCTCGGTCATTTTTTTGATATTTCATGTAACTTCATTCAAATAGTCACTTCTGTGCTTCTCCTTAACTTACGTCTTCCCCCTCAACCTCCTTCAAATTTACGAATTAAAACACTACGAACGGTTAAGGGAATGGAATAATTTCTTTTTCTTTCATACTAGATCATGTGTGTCATATGTTTCTGTATTTGAAATTGTTGCTTATTCTCTTTTCTATCCGAAGTTTAGAAATGCTCATAACATAATCTCTCAATCAATTAATATTTTCATATTAAAGACCCACAACTTTCGTTATTTCGCAGTGAAATTATTTTTGGAGAATTCCGCCTACGGTGGAATGGCGTCTTTATATCAATATTGACCTATTTATTTTCTAAATAACCGTTGAAGCAATACTCTTGTAAACTTAACATATACTTCGTGAAAAATTATAGAATAAAATGTATTTCTTAACTGGCCCTCTCAATAATAGACAATAAATAAATAATCAAAATGCGAAGAACTATTAACCAATATTTTTTTTAACTATTTAAATGATGATAAGCCCATCCGGGTGCTTGGCTAATGATTGAGTTAGTAGATGAGATGTAGATTTCACAATGCACCAAGTCGGAGAAGGGCGCACACTCCACATCGCTGCGCCCTCAACAGTAGAATACGACGGATAGCCCTCTTTCACTGAGAAAGCAAATAGTTCCACTTAATGCACATCTAATATGTCCTATCATTTGAAAAAAATTTTCCTGTCTCATCAAGTGTGTACCAATATATTTCAAAGACCATCTTATTTTAAAAAATTTTATTCACCAACATTTTCCTTTGTCGGCCGTGTTTCAAATCGATAAGAATTAGCTTTACCTTAAATAAGCCGAACTCAAAAGATCTGTAAGATTACTTGACATGGGCCCATATGCCATTTAAGAAATCATTTTTAATGGCAACGAGGATTTTCTCTTCCCAACCGGGTGGATTCATTTTCTTGGATGTCACCGTCGAAGAGGAAGAAAACTTCGAGGTGGTCGTCTTCATGTTGCCCGTATAAATCCTCGTAATGATTACGAATGCAGATTACCTCTGAGGACTTCGATCAAAGAAGCGAGGAACATTTCTGAACTCACCTCGTTGTTTAACCGAGTGCGTTTCGCAAATGAGGCCGCCTTTGTCAACCGGCTCATTCGGCTCGGAAGGATTCCGATTGATGGAGTTATGTGTGGCCTCTCTCTTCGTCGGCTACCGTTTGCCGGCTTATCCTCTCGCCTCGGGACCAAATAATTCTTTCCCTCTTCTCATTCTCCTCCTCCATTCACCAACAACAACACGCCTCGCGAATACTATTCTTATATAAATTTTACGACTCCGTGGTGCGTGATTCCATAAAATATTCGTAGATTGAAATGTTATTGCATTGTCCGAGGGATCGGCGGGACGTGGACCCAGATTTAACACGGGAATCAGACGGAGTTCATGCACTAATGGCAAATAATCCTGTTTAAATAAAATTTGAAATGGATAACTTAGAATTTATTAGCAATTTATAACCGGAAAGAGTGATTTATTGCGACAGCTATAGTACTCAGCATGGGGAGTTAATAATATTTTACGAACTGAAAGTGAATTGAATGGGATCCATTAAGGGGAAGATTATTAAATATTCGGTCGTTTTGCAATTCAAATGGGATGTTATTCTCTTAAAATGTCTGTTTATGAATATTAATGCCTAAACATAATTACGACAAAAATAAAAATAATTTAATGATTTCAAATCGATAAAATAAATATTGTCGACTGTACTTCCACAATTATTAGTAAAATGAGATAATTAATAAGCAATAATTAACTTTTAACATCAAACTTCCCGAAAAAATGTAATTTTTGGCTTCCAAATTACATTAATACTGGCCATATAAAACAATATTGTGATAAGGGATTATGAACATATGATCTCTTGTCCGTAAACTCTGTACATATAGATGGAGTTGTGGATAATAAAACCACGGAGAGACTGAATTTTGGCCAAGGGAAACAATTGACAAGGTTCAGGAATAATAACTCACAGAAAGCCAGGGCATAGAAATGATGAGCGGATTTAACTTATTGAACGGTCAATTTATAGATTACCTATTGTAGGTATAAGCGAAAAGCCTCCTCGGGAGATCCATCACAGAAAACTCCGCCACTCTTCGATGAAATGAGAGCCGTGATGCCCACACAATAATTTGAAAAGAAGGAATTGAGTGTAGAGATGTTAAAGGCAGGGTTGGATGGATCCAATTGGAGAAGAGCGGTAAGAAATAAATGTAGTAGTTTTAGAAACTATCAGATCTGCGACACATATATATATTTTTCTACAATCCAATAAAAACCTATAAAAAAAGCTATACAGAATATATATTGGCAGGATATTATTATTAAAATGACCAGTTTTTGCTTGTAAATACATGACTTAAGTTTCAGAAAAGGTTTTGATGAACAAGGGTTTTGGGCTGCCCATTGCTATATTCTGAGCTTAGCCTGACATGACTGTAAAAATCGATACATTCTGCGACTTCAATAAATCAAATGCCATAATATTTCTTACATGGGATGAATCATTAAAAATACTTGCGATTTATATTTAGTTTAACGAGAATGGACAAACTTAGCTTACAGTATCTGAGGAGAACACATCGCAATCACATATCGGTGCATTTCATGCCACAAATCTATTCAAAGATAAGAGAGAGGACGCGGGATATGAGAATTATGAAGGGATTTTCCGAGCAGGCACCGGAGGCGTCCTTCCCCGGCGAGAGTTTATCCACCCGTTTGTCGGGCGGGGGGAGAGGGCGTGGAGGGCAAGTGGCGATTCCCCTCCTCCCCCCAAAACACCTGTCCGAGTCCACAGGTCTCAGGGGACGGGGTGGCTGGGTGTGGGGGAAGGGGTGTGGGCATGCGTTCTCACCGAGGGACCCAATTCTCGGGCTTGGGATGGAGAGGGAGAGTGAGGGAGGGCGCGACTTCTCCTCCCCCACCCCTTCAGCGTCCACTAGCTCCTGCCACCCCTCCTGAGGGCCCCTCCCTAACCCCTCCTCCTCCTCCCCTCTCCCGCACCAACTAGTGGCGCCCTCTCTTCTCACAGGTGCCACATTTCACCTGCTGAGATGTTGTCGACTGTCTCGTTTCCTATTGCTAGATGGAGTCTTGTTTTTTTTTCATTTTGCACACAATTTCACATAATTGGTAACCCGAAACCGACTATTTCAGTCCATTCATCACCGGAAATTATTTCTGGATTCCAGTAAAGTGCAGCAGTTGATAGAGGACAGGGTTGGGTCAAATTTCATGGCGTTGGTAATTGTTTTTGCAGCGTCGGAGTGGGAGTCGAGATCTAGGCCATTAAAATATGGCTTCGTCTACGGACTCAAGTTTTACCGCCGACGTAAAAAGAATGATTCTCGGCGCGAATTAAATTGGCGGGAGAGTTCAGAATAAAAATAAAAATTGACTAGTAAACTATTAAAGTATCCCTTTTTTGTCACACCAATCGTGAACCAATGGTACTGATTACCATGCACGACAATTTGAAATTAAGGACCAAATGTCAATCATTACCCAAATGAATGATGAACTCGCAGCTGTTACACACTCTTATAGCCGCTTCCTGCGCAAACAGCATGCGTGCCACCAGCATATGCATTGATTTTGGCTTTTCAATATACCTGAATGAACAATGGCAACGAATAATTTTGCTATGGGTTTAAATAATTAAAGTTTGACCTGTCCATAAGTGCTGTATAAAATGTGCGAAAATTTGAAGGATTAATGGTTCCAAAAACCCATTTTTTCAGGGATTCATGCATTTGGCCGCCTTATATTCCTGATGATTAGAACACCTGAATATAATAATGAAGCCCACTACGGTAAAATCAGTTCACTAAAAATAGCAATATGAATGGAAAACGACATAAAGAAATTACGCTGTATTTGATGTGTCGTGCTTATACTATTTCGTCATGAAATAAAACCCATAACTGACACAAAAGGAGCTTATATTTATGAATGGCTTGCGTCAAAAAATGTTCGACGATTGTGAATAATATTCCAAACATCCAGTTCTTTAGGAATTTTCCAGACCAAGCATTTATAATTTCATATATTTCCATTTGCGTATTTGCATATGCAAATTATATCGTACACATTACCCACGCTGAGTTCTTTAGACACGCTCTTGTCCTACTTGGTCTTCATTCTTACCCAATCATTTTTGAACTTATTATTAATAAGAACCATGTTCTAACAAAAATGTGCTCCACATGCAAATTCATTTCTCATATCCTGATGCAGAACCATTTCTTTTAATTCTTAAGAAAATATACTTTTTGCTTACTCTAGTGACTAATATAACTTAAGGATTCTTTACTTTACTTTTAATTCAAAGTAATGATTCAAATACTCATGAAGATGCTTGAAAAATGAATTTAAAGTAGAAAAATCAGGGTATGCGTTGTGTATGCCTTGGAAGTATATGGCATGGAAACTGATATTCATGCGGAATAGAAGCCTAGTTCCATTTCGGTATTCAATTGCTCTGATATTCAGCAATTGATCTTCGGTATTGATTGCTCTGGGAGGTTTGTTTAAGGTTGTGGAATGTATATTATCTACCGATGTGCAATGCATATGTAATCTACCGATTAAGGTAGGTTTTAGATTTTAGGGTTGGGTTTAGAATATCCTGGGGAAAAGAATTTATTTAATTTCAGCATAGGAACCCTCTCTATTATCAATTTGCTTACCAAAAAGAGGTATTATTTTTTTTTGAATTTGGTGTCGTCCTGAGCTCAAGTCCGGGGCAATGCCATCATTAATACATCTACAATCGAAGGTTTGCATTTATATAATTACTAGAGGAGCTTTTGAAAATGAATAGAAAGGAGGGCGCCTTCTTCCCTGAAATTATTAATGCCACATGCCATTACGTTTGGTCCAATTTAGGATCTCCCGTCGTTTCAAAACCAACCTACATTTTGCCGGTACAGGCGGTTTTTCATATTGTGTAAAAGTGAGGCAATAACTATCTAGTTTGAAGCTGAAAATTCTTTGCAACATTCAACTTTTACCTTGCGTATATATATATATATATATATATATATATATATATATATATATATATATATATATATATATATATATATATATATATATATATATATATATATATATATATATATATATATATATGTATATATATATACATAAACATATATACACATATACATACATACACGTATACATATAAAAACATCCGAAAGGTAAAAGTTGTACGAAACTGCAAGATCATTTATATATATATATATATATATATATATATATATGTATATATATATATATATGTATACATAATTATATTTAAATGATTTTGGTCTATTAACAATTCAATGAACTCAAATAGAATACTTTTATAACAGACAAGTAAATTCTCCGTCCGTAAATCCTCTATTCTCCGTCAACACTCAAGTGTTGTGCTCGGATTTCTCAATCTCTCTGATAAAATGGAAAGAGTAACTTCCACCTTTCTCTCCACTCAAATAGATACGCGTGTAAATTATTTCCAGTGGACAAGCCCACCATTTTCACGACTTCAATGGCCTTTCGAATCCAAAAATAAAAACCCCACCATGAGAACGCTTTCAAATCTTCTCGTCTGGCCTTCTACATTCCCTCTTCTAATTAGCAAGTATTCTTTCATCTTCCGAGAACGTATTACCTAACAACCATAAAAAAGGGTGACCACATACTCTTCGGAAATGTATGTACGCGTCTCAGGATTTAACGATTATGAAAACTAGCCTGGCTCAACCGATCCGGAATATAATCTTTTATTTTTAAAAATGTAGCATTTTTGCTCCTCTCGTTATTACGTATAACCGTTTGCCCCCACGACGAAACCGTACATCGAAGCGCGCACCGTAATCAGTCTCAATGAACATGAAACGCTCATTTTTCCTCCTCCTTTGGAGCCGACGCGTCCGTCATTTCCATAACCCAACTAACTACCTTCAGTGTGTATGTCTTTACGTATACGCCTTTGCTTGCCCTACTCTTCACCCCCCCCCCCCCCGAAATTCCCCTAACCGTCTGCCAGCTCTCTATCCTTCGGGAAGGCAGAAATTAGCATTTTTATTGGGAGTCATTAACAGGGAGGATGTCGAATCGATTTTAGGTAGGGGGTTAGGCTTTGATTGGAGGCAGCATTTTTAACGTGTCCGATCCCAGCGGCGTGACTGATTTTTACGTGATGGCTCGGAAGTGAGGAGATGGGGGACGTGGAGATGGGGAGTTGGGGTTCTTTGGGAGGTGATCGTGATCTCCAAGACGGGGAAGAGAGCGGAGAGGGAAAGGAAGGGTGATGGGAGCATTGGCGGGATGGGGGTGGCGGATGAGAGGCGGACAAGTAGGGGAGTCAAAAGTTATCCCATGTAACCTCGGTCATTTCCCCCTCCGCCCTTCTGGTCTCCATGAGAAACAAGGCTCCTCGAGAGACATGCTCGTAATATGCCCTCCTCTAACCAGGCGGATCATTTTCTTTTTCTCCTCACCTCATGTTCGGATCCCAGTTTCGGCTCGCTTCGATTGTTTATTGGCAAGGGAGAAAGATTTTCTCCCGTTCCCCGTATTCATTCTTGGTCCTTTTTTTTCTTTCTCTCGTGGAGTTATTTTGCACGGTTTGTTAAGGATGACTCCCCGGAATTCCCCCCAAAGTGTTGTACGTGACCGTTGCAATTTCTGCGGAATCCCCTCCCCGTCTTCGGGAAGGATGCCGAGACGAGAGACACGGAGGCATAATGGCGGGGTTCGTTTAGGTATTCCACCTTCAACGTCGTCATTAATACCGCCATGCGGTGAACTCTTGATATATTTTTAATCGGCGGTGGGGAAAAATCAGTGATTTTTATCGGGGGAGGCGTGACTGTTAAAAGGTTGAAATTTTCGTGGACCGAGAACTGGGCGTGTTCTTTTTCTTTTGCACGGTCCGACTTGTCTTGCAGCGGCGGATGCGACGGCTACCGCAAGAACGCCGATAAATATCCATTCGCTGTGTACGTGCCCAATTAAGAGGGCACAATCCCGCCGATCTACTTAGACCTAGCTATTATCGTAATTTCTGTATTTAATAATGGGACTTTTGCAGAATATCTCTCACTGTGGGCCTCTTAAGCAATTACCTGTCCACAAATTGGTAAGCGTAGGTAACGAACTCATCTCATATCGCTGATTTATTCCAGTCTTAAAATCTACGTATCGCTTTAGTTGACAAAGAAATCACCTTTAATAATCGAAGATGCGACCTTTAACTTTTGCATTGGATAGGTACACTTTACCGCCAGAACTCTTCTCGCTTGTTCACGCTTTCAAGGTCTAATAACTAGGTCATCGTATGCAACAATTTGAAATGTAGTTGTTTGTCATTTTAAGGTCCCTTTTGATCTATGTTTTATTGAGTAATATATGTAATGGTCCGTGAGAGATATTCACATTCCCAACCTGATTTAGGTGGCTGGGAGCTCGGAAAATTAAAAATAATCATTAGCGCTCTTTTGGATATTCATTGTGTCATGCCTGTGATATAACAATTCGTACATTTACATTCGTTTCTATTTCAATTCACAAATGTACACTAATTTGAATGCACACACAATCATATATTAACCTGTGCATTCATATAGGATAAATATCATCAATTTCATAGATTAATTTATGCAAAGGTTAATATTAGCATTATACGCCCTGTCTTTCTGAACTTAGTAATCTATCTCCCTATCCCTCACTCCTTTCTTCTTCAATGGTTGCCTCCTTGTCTTTTAGTTCCCTAGGATATTGTTCGAGTATTTTATTGCCAACAAAATACCGTCGTTAATAATTTCCTCATTCATCTCTGGATATTGCGGATAAAAAACTATTATTAGCGTAGGAGGCATTAATTGGGCATTTAAAATGCAAAGACGGTTACTGAAATTCTTCAGAATGCCTTTTTATATATTAAGGCAACATAAGTGATTCCATTAATACCAATTAATTACATATTCTTTAATTATAACATGACATGACCAAGGAAGAACATGCGGCATTACTCATTACAGCAGTCAACGAAAAAAGCTTATTTCAGGCTAATATATATTTCCGTTACGTTAAATGGTCAAGCCAAGGAAAAAATTAATTACCAAAAACATTGATTTCTAGTAAAACGTTGAAGTGGGATTTAAATACAGGGAAAGTTTCAGTTTATATGTTTTCAATAGAAGGCAAATACCGTATACTGATTGGTCTTCCATCGATTATAATTGAAACGCTCCATTTACTAGAATGGTTTTCTATATTTTCAATCGCTGCCTAGGGCTAAGAAAGTGTATAGGTAGCAGCGATTACTGATTAGTTCTCTAATTTTCGATGACTGTGGGTTTTGTTATTTTGAGTCCTACGCGTCCAATTAATATGTAGACGGAATTCTGAGTTTAAAAACTTACCAACGGCAACCATTTAGTCGTAGTCTTCGAGAAGAAGATTGAAATTTGCTTCAACTTTCTTAAATGTAGATTTTTCCTCATCGTAGTGCACTAAATGTAGTAATATGACAGGAAGAGTTGTCTACTTTGAGAAAATATTAGCACGAGAATAATAGGGTAACCGAATTAGCATTCCAACAAGACTCATAGGTGATCGGATTTCACCAAATTAATATCAATGTAACTCTTTTCATCCATGAATATTTTATATGGTTATGGAAATTAGAGCACGTGGCGATTAGTCTAAAATTTTGGCTTTTCACTTAATAACATTTTTATAGCTGTAGTAATAATTTTTATTCAGTCATGGTCAATTATTTCTCTTTATGAATATTCATAAGCCATAGTTCAATCTGTATTAGGTGCGGGAGATAGAGATTTGAGAGAGTCTAATGTGTTTGATACACAAGTTTCCGTGTTTATTGTTCAGATGAAATCAGCAAGTTGTTTATGACATGAATTTATTGAGCTACCCGTGAATATTTCTAATTTTAATTCTCTTGAAAACCAATTGGTATTATTTTTTTAATATAGTTGATTTCTTAAAGCTAAATTATCACTCTTGGCTGAAAATATATCAGATACTTGGTACACGTATCATTTTATCTGCATGGAATTGTTAATAATATGTGCCATCTAACTTAGTTAGTAGTTATTGTATTTGTTTTAGGTATTTATGATGTTTATCAGTTGATTTCTTAGTTGTGAAGACATTAAAATGCGAAATATCAAATGGCAATTAACCATTTGATGTTTCATGGCGTCAATTTTAGGAATTTACTATATTAAATGTCAAAAACTTTCCAGATCCCATCATAGGAATATTTTTTATCTGCTAACATTGACATATTGATTTTTTAAATCTGATTCAATGAAAACTTTTCATCCCAATTTCGGGCTACATAAAATATTGCAGGCTTGTATGCGGGATTAGTTATCGCGTAGTCTTTAGCGTATAACGTACTTAATATTTTTATATCTGAAATATCCTTGGTGTAATGTTTGACAGATTGGTATAACTCCTCTCTATTAATTTTAACTACGATGATGATTTGTCGTCATGATTTACCTATTCAGTTTTTAATTCCTAGACCCGAACCCTATTTTTAAAGCTACCTAATAGCTACCTTATCCTTCTGCCACCATGCCTTGGTCCACCCTAATCTCCTCGCGATGATAGTATACCTCCATCGTTACCCTATCGTCCGTCCACCACCTTGTAGCCATTTAGGTATTTAATAACGGGACGTTTTTTGACGAATCTCTCTCTTACTCTCCGGGCTACGTTACAGTGCATTTTTCAAGAAATATATTAGGTATTATTTTTTGTGTCCTCCCACCTCTAAAGCCAGCGTCGATTTGCGTTTACAAGAGAGCTGGAAAGGAAATGCTGATTATCGTGCTCGTGTGAAGGCATATTTTTAATCCATTTCTACTTGCCAGCTGTGGTCATTTTTTTAATGGTCATCTATAAGGACCACTTAAAAGAGAATCTCAACCCATGGACCTTAAAGAAGCGTTTATAGTAGTCTCGTTGGCGTCGCGGACCGAGAAATTGTTTTTTCACCTTCCACCGTCCAACTACCATTCATTCCAACTTTATAAATTGTGCATGTCCATAAAAAGGTTAACTCAATCTCCAAAAAAGGGCTGTCATAGTGCTTATAATCTCATAATGTCTCATTGAAATGCCAAAACAACGTAATTTTTAATTCATATCATATTTAACATCCATCAAATGGAAACAAGATTCTCCAAAACCATTTAAGGGAGTAACCAGAATAGTTGGGTTGAGAATGGAATTTAGCTTTTTGCGTATTTTAGGCAAAGCGAACATTAAGCGAACATTGATTTTTGTGTATTTGTGCTGTAGTGTATTTTACCCTATGTATTTAACTAATGATTTATTTTACTTAGCATATATTTCTGGGAAATAGAGAGGAGTTAAAAAAATCTTACTTTCATTCTTTTATTGGCCATTTTTTTACATTTTACTCATACAATAGATCTTTTGATGAGTATTTCTAAGATCACAATAATAACCGACTATTTTCAAAGGTAGGATAAATTGTGTTTCAGTGGGGAGCTGGGAAATGTAGGGGAAATACAGAAAATTCCTGCCGTATATGTACGCGCAGTTATATACTGCTACTATTTTTCCAATTTTAGTCGAGTTCAGTATTGATTTTGACTCAGGGAAACTTTATCAAAAGGTGTTTATGCAAAAGCATCATGGAAAGGCATGCATCCGGGATGGGTTTTATAGCATTTTTTTTAATGCGAAACAGAGAAAAAAAAGGCACAACAAAGGGAATTCTAAGAAATCTGTCTTGATTATTCATCAAGAAATTTTTTCCGTCTAGGAAATATTTGACAAACTTTGAACAAAATCTCGACTCAAGACGGTTTTTCCAACGATCCTGCTTCTCCCTACGCTTCAAAAATGAGAACATCTTCCATATGAATAAATTCTTTTCCATTGTCTAGGCTGTTCTATGCATGGTAACTTGGCAACGCTATCGCTTTTATTCCATTTCTGGGATGTTTCTCTAGACCTCATATTAATATCCTTCAAGCTATATAATTTTCCTTTCTCAGAATAGTGTGTCAAGCTACGAAGAGCATACGTTGTTTTGGGATTACGTCGCGTTAGAAAATAATGTCTACACACGAAGAGGGATAAAAAATAACATCCTGCTGTAAGCAAAGAGCCAATTTTGTTGGCACACGGATAATATCCCCAAACACTCAAACGAGTCATATTGAAAGTCGGGTTGATAAAGAGTAAAGATCACGTCCCGTTCGTCTCTTACATCGCGTGAAATTCTCACAATGGAAAAATGAAAGGAAAGGGTTCTCCTCCACTGCCGACGTTTTTTCCTCTTATAGTCCTCATAAAAACCCATTAAATTGCAGATATTGCTTTAGTTAGGATTGACCTGATAAATCATCCGTTTTTGAACCAAAGGACCTCCGTTCATAGGAATATTACTACTGTCACAATCGTCACTTAACTCCTTCATGGATTTTCTGAACAGAAGAACTAAAAAAAATTATTTGTAGTCTTGGAATGACACGGCTTACCTTCCCTTCAAACAATTTCCTTTGAGATATTTCCTTAGCCACACATTCAAAACAACTATTGCATTTGGACACAAGATAGAACAGGATTACGTGAGTGTAAGACACTGTACCTATTGATGAGTAGTGCAACATTTGGATGACGGACCTACTTCATTCTAATCTATACAGTTGTATAACATTAAATAACGATCACTGCAAATATTATTAAAATTATAATTGCCCCATAGCAGATAAGATATTTTTTTCAGTGGACCAATGGACTAAGTACTACTACCCTAAACCCCACAACACAGCAATTACTATATGCTCTCTATTTTACAATAATCGTTTTTTGACTTCAAATATGTCTTGAAATATTAGCAAATTATTATCTGACCACCAAAAATTAAAATTTTATGTAATACTAATAAATAATAATTGATTGTGGAAATTCCTAATATTTTTAGTCGCAAATTTTGAAAGATGCATCTAAATATTTCTTTGATAACAGCAAATAGCAGCAACAAAATACTATATAAGCTCCGGCATCAATAATTTTGAATGAAGTGTAACTTTATATGAGTCATATGCATGGTACATACATTCTAAAGAGGAGAATTATGACAACATCAAAGTATCAAATAAAATTATTTATATTCCGCTGTAAAATCCGTTTGTTTTCAGATATTCGAAGCCCACTTATTGTAAATATACTCTGTACTCTTGTTATACAGGACCAAGGATCAAAGAATGGATAATGGGGCGAATGGAATGGGACAGCAATTCTCTTTCGTTAATTGAAACAAGCTTGCATTATAAAAACTGAAACATGAGGCTTATTTAGAGCAGATTCAAAAGACGACGACGTTAAAAAATATCTACGATTTGAGAAGCCTGTAACATCATTGATGTTCAAAAATGTAAGGAACTAATGCAATAACTCCTAGTGAATTTATGACACCATAAAGGAGAAAATTAGCATCAGTTTTTCTTAAAAAAAAGAACTTAATTTGGTAAAATAGGCTCAATAACCTAATAAATATCAAACAAAATTTCATTTTGGGAGTAACAAATGGGGTGGATACGTATGCTAAATACGTCCAATAATAAAATGAGTGATTTCTAAACTGATATTGAAGGAAGGTGGATTCCATTATTCGCAGCAGTCAGTTATCGCATGGATTCAAATCTGAAAAATAATAGAGGAGAGTGCCAACGTGAAACACTCTAAATTGATTAGTAACACAGCTACTCCATGGACTATATAGATTTCAATGACCATCCGGACACTCTGGAAGGGGAATAAACGAAGAACTACTCGTTTTCCGGGATAATCGAAACCTGGCACATTTTTTGTGCAAAGCAGAGACTAATTTCAAAATAAACTTCGAAGTATTCCCTGGAAATAAGTGGAAATAGCATCGGTAATACCCTCCGCTATAATGAGCGACCAACGAAGTCCAATTCTCTTTCCTACCACGAGGCTCTCCGAATGGGTGACGCTTTCTTTGGTGTTTCTCCGTGGCCTACATTTCCGGCTCATCCCTGCCGCATTCGACGGCCGCGCGTCGGAAAACAAAAGGCGGTGGTATTCCTCCCGTCGCCCGCAATGAATGAGGCGCTCATTTCCCTCCTCCCCCTTCCCCCGAGCAAGAGGGCGAGGACAGGAGAGGAAGCAGAAGCAGAAACGGCGAGGAGGTTGGAAGTGATGGAGTGAAAAGCGACGAGGAGAGAGAAAAGGACCGGGGAGTACCTGCATCCATCCACATCCACTCCTATTTCCGCTCTTATTTCCCAGAGTACCCGCGACTTACCCCTCCCCCAAAAGCCTCCACCCCCGACCATTCCTTCTATTTCTTCCCGAGAAATAACCCGCACGACTCCCGGATACCCTTTAATTTCCAATTTTTGTCTTTGGGACTCGGACGCTGGCATCCCGACACTCCAAATTCGCAGGAATCCGCGACGTCTGACGTTAGACTTTTGGAGTCGTCCCATGGGACGGTTTTCAGTCACGCAAATTGAATACGCAAGCGTCTTTTTTCCTGGGATGAGAAGGGAGGTAGAATCTCGTCCGACTTTGCCCTCCCCCTGACTCAAACCGAGCCGCCCCCCACTCATTCCCTCCTCACACCCACCCTCCCAACTCCCCCGCCCCCCTCTTCTCCCTCACCCAATAAACGGTCTCACCATCGCCATCCCTTTTTTTCCGCTCGACCCTTCCTTCCCTCCCCCCCAAACACTCCGCCCTCCCCCCTTTCCCCGCCTCCTCCCCCTTGAACCCGAATCAATTCAATTACAGGCTCTGCTCCTTCTCCCTCGGAGCGCAAAGCGGCATTCTTTTGCTCGCAGCGCGGAGAGAAGGGGGCAGAGTGGGGGGTAGACGGGACACGCGCAAAAAAGGACGTATTTCTAAGAGACCGCAGATTAGTTGGAGGGAGGGGGTTGAGGGCCGACTGTTGGCCCTCCACCCCCTTGCCACCCATTGTATCTTTTCCCGAAATAAGTGAAAAAGGGGACGCGGCGAGGCGGCGTCAACTAAAATTGGCGGCGTCACCCGCCCGCGGTGTCGCGCAGGAGGGTTGGCGCCCGCAGCAGGTGTTGCCCTTCATAAATGCAAAACCCTCCCGGCACATATTAGTCACTGCGCCTATCTCCGTTTGAGCAATTCCTGTGACGAGATGTCGTGTGAGACGAGGCTCTTTGAAAGCCTGTCGAAAAGTAATTAGACTCCGGTATAAATCTCTGTTGGAAATGCTTTGAAATGATTTTCGTTTGAATATTCCACGTCGTTACGTTTTTGGCAGTGAAATGTAATTGTCACCGCTGGAGATGAAACGTGATCCAGGACTACAATCATACAAAATAAGTCATTCCGTCACTCTCAATCCTGATTACTTTTCTGTTTAGAGAGTACGAAACCCAAAAAAATAAAAACCACGTTTGATTTCAACGGCTAAATAAAGAAACATAGCCAAAAAATATATTTGACGCTCAATTGTCGGAGCTAAAAAACCTCAATTCCTTAAATTCTTTTCATTTTGGCATTTATCGCATTCTGACTCAGTAGTTCTCCCCCTCCTTCTTCCCGTTGTCACAGAAGGAAGTAGGTAATTCTATTTCTTATGTAATGTAGTACAGTCCTGTATTATCGTTTCAAAGAAGCATAAGATCGCAGTCATTGTAGTTCGATGTAAAAAATAACATTCGTATACCCAGTAGACAAATTTTTAGCCAGTATAACATGGAAAGTTTCATTTACCCACTACTTAATCTACACCAGAAATAATTTTGATTGGAAGAACGTGTGTTCACGTTGTCTCCTGAAACGCGTATTTAAATATCATACTAAAAAAAATTCCCTTTGGGTGTGGTAGGGCACTGGGCTACTGACCCGAGGTTACAGATTTCGATTACAGAAACGCTTTTTCGCACACTCAACTTTACTTTTCTGTGTAATATTTCGGGTACCAGATTTTCTTGGGTAATCACCTATCATCGCTGCCAGGGAATGTCGCTGGTCTCCTCCTTGTGAATTACCCTTTATAGGATTTAGTGCGAGTTGAGCTGTACGTGCTTTCGCTTATCAAGCCAAATGTAGCGGTGATTAATGTGTTTTTGATGAGATATAACGGAGTTGGCGCTTTTGTATTTTAATTTTTTCAGCAAATCTCCATTTTCTTTTCGGTCAAGATTCGAAGTTTACAATATCCAGAATCGAACATACTCATGCTGATATTTACATTTAATTTACATTAGATTTAATTACATGTCATAATGAAAAAAACATCAACCACAGTTATCAATCCTGAAGGCCGGTTTGGTGGGTGAGATTAGGGTTCACCTCTAGCTCATGTCCAACGGCGCTTGGCTTGCTCACATCAGGATGAGGTCCTTTCCCTGTGCTGCCTGTGGTTTCCCGGCAAGATCGGGTACCCGAAAAATCACTCACAAATTGGGTGAAGCTGGAAGTTAGTCCTCGATCAATGATGCAGCACTTCACCCACTGGAATACCACGACCCCATGTCTACCAAGCATGCCAAATAATGGTGAGCTAATTTTCCAATTATAATATTATCTTCAGGAATTCAAATAAATACGTGTATTTTCTTTCCAGCTAAATCTTACTTTCTTCCTACCATTATTTACAGACAGCCAAAAAACTATCAATGAATTGTCACGGGCAAATATTATTTTCCTCAAAATGTAGCCGAGTTAATTGATGCCAAGTAGGAATGGCAGCGTTAATGGATGTAAGAAATAAGACTCAAGGATTCAAGGAACAGTAGTGCAGATACGTGTAGCCTCTCCTAATGGCCATCAAAGACCAGTTTAGATTTTCGTTCGCTGTGGCATTTCCCAAAGGCTTGATTAGAAATGCGCTCGTTGATTTTCAATAATAAATGGAATTTAATGTATTTGGCTGGTCTAATTAATTCCGCTGTCAACTGCTTATGGTATAATTTAAGTTCGTGAGTTTAGATAGAAATACATTACAATTATATTTGGCCTCCTTTGACTTTACACAGTGAAAAATATTATCTTCGTCCAGCTCCTCTCATATAAATATCATTTTAAAGAAGTCTAATGGAATTAATTAGATGAACAAGAAGCTTTTTCTAAAATTTAATGTTCTGCTACACTGGCACCTACATAAATATATAACGTAAAAACACATGGTCACTCCTCAAATAATAGTAATCCTTAAAATTTGATTAATTACGTTCTTCTTTCTTAATATACAGTTAATTTAAGTTTATACGAGTACTAATAAATAGCTAGAAAGTTTATGCAAGTTTCCATTAATGCTCTTGTGAAGAGTTCAGCCAGTTTCGGGGATCGAGATGGTGCGGGGGCTAACATACTGGCTTCCCACCCAGAGGGCGCGGGTTCAAATCGCGGGCGGAGGTCACTTTGAGAGAGTACGCCGTCCGTCGGATGGGACATCATTCAGACAAACAGTCATTTTGGGAAGATATCTATGAAAATTTATAAACAAAGATAACTCATAGTGAAAATTCCCCTTTGTTCACCATGATAAGTCATTAACTAAATACGAAACCTTTTTATCACATGGGGAGACCATTCTTGTATTTTTCCGTGAAATGTTTCAGATTTCAGATTAAGGCTTCAATCAATGTGGAATCATAATTAGGTAAGAAAAAAATCTAACCATAATACCTCGCCTCCAGTCTATTGTGAGAAAACCTTAGTTATGATATTCTTGTGCATCATGTATTTGGCTCTATTTCAGCTCTAGCATTATTAGCGAACCAGTAATTTGGGACGAAATTGCAACTCGGAATTTCACAACTTCTCTCCTTGAATCCATCACTGCCTATTATGTTAATCTAATAATATTTCTAAAAGTCCTCCTGTAAAGGGTAACGGTAGCAAATAATTTTTATGAAAAAAGCAAAAAAAATACAGGAAATCAGAACTCGAAGCGGCAAATTTGATGCTGTTAAATTCTGGAATGGGCATTTGTCAGCATGATATATTAGCTGCCACCTGTCATAATTTTGCGATAAATAAATGCCTTAATTGCAGTAATAAAGTATCAATTACGGTCTTCTTAGTATTTTACCCTGATACCAATTTATGTTAGCAAATCCGAATAACTTTTGCGCTCTAGTGATATTTTCTCCTCGTAACTTTCGCGGGGAAAAGATCCCGTAATGTAATTTCTCTCTAAGTAAGATTCCGATGATTGCTGAAGGTTTTGATTATTTTCCGTTTATTCTGTTTGCCTGGACATTGAGTTACATGGGTTTTTAATTATTTAACGGACCTTTAAATGGACCTTTCAATGCTGTCATTAAAAGGTCCATTCTGCGAGTGCGTGAGAGGAGCCGTGGCATCAATTAGCTAAATGATTGCGAAATTTTAAAAAACCGCAAATAGCAGCATTCTAAGTTGGAAATTAATTACAAATCGCGACTGTTGCGGGACATAGTATTTAACAGCTATACATTTTCTGTAGATATTGTTGAAATTAGTTTAACTTTTATTTTACAGATTTTTCATTTATAAAATAATTAATGACACCAAAACAATACACGTATGTAATACCGTAAAAAGTATCGACTGCTACTACGATCGCAAGTTTGGTCTGAATGTCGCAAAATTCTAAATTTCATGATGTAATTCGTTCAACTTCGAGTTATCCTGGTTCAGAACAAAATGCGTTGGCAATTATAGCACCATCTACGATTCAACTTGAAGAAATACGAAGTGAGTCGCCTCTTTAAAAGAAATCTCTCCAATTCTTCCAAAATGGGCTGCCAAATTAGCAGACCCAGAAAAACAGATTCCACCTGAAACTTTCCGATTGCATAAAATATACGAACTTTCCTAAAAGGAAAGGCAGCCTTTCATCACACAAAAACTTCACAATCGAATGAAGAGTCAATGTAATTCAAAATGTATCACATTTTGAATGAATTACAAATTTTTAAAAATGGTAATTTTATGTTTGGGGCTAAAATTTATTTTCGAGGACCATTGAATCATGCTTCTCGCTCTACGATAATCAACCTAATCAAAAATCTTTTATTTTGTATGCTCTCATTTCATCAGAAATTTTTATTTATTGTATTTACAGTTTCATTTCAAACCTCTTAGGTTATGTAATCCCCTCTCATTTGAAAACTCATTGCTAATACTAGGGTAAATTTTATCTGTATGCTATTCGATTACAAAAACTTCGGAAGAATGAAACAGTAGAAAATAAATGTTTTAGAAAAAAAACACCATTATTTTGTCTCTGCTTGAATTTATTTTCCGTGAAATTGCCATCTGGGAAGGAGAACCCGATTTAGCAGTGCACGATTTAGTGCCTTCATTTTGATAACCAGTCTCATCTACGCCGGTCTGCGGGTGTCCGGATTTCGCAACGTGCAGTAAATGGCCTTTGGATATCAAGTGAATAGAAGGGTTTTTCATTCTCTCTCTTAACGGAACCAACTTGACTCCTTGATGTTCCCACGAGTGGAAAGGTGATATTCTAGTTCGGAATGGTCAAGGGAGGGAAGCGATCGTTAATGAGGAGGGGAAGGAGGGGGTTGAAGAGGAGAGTCAGCGGTAGGGTGCTGGATATTTTTGGCGGAGAGGTGGCTAAGTTAGTGGTTGTTAATAACCGTTAAAGTTGTGGTCTTACAGTGGGGAGCCGAGGTTATGTTTGGGCCGAGTGTTTACTCGGCTCGCTGGTGGGACTCTCTCTCTCCCGTCGAGGCGGGGGGGGGGGGGGTAAAAGGTAAAAAAAAGGAAGTTTGGTTTTGTTTTGCTCTTGCTTGAGCGTAGAGGCGGTGGGTCGTGTATTTTATTTTCTTTTTTCTCGTCGAGGGGATTTCAAGATGAGGCTCGAGAAAAGTTGACTGGTCTCAGGTTATGTATCTCAAATGGAGAACACTGGGAGAAGACTGAGAGAATGGTAAGGTGGTGCTGGATATTTTTCGACGGTGGGGCAGTGGAGTTCTGCTCGAGAGAATGGATGGAAGGTGGGATCTGAAAATAAGGAAAGAAAATGGTGGAAATAGTGGCAGAAGAATTCTTATATAGTAGAATGAATTTATTAATTAAACTTAAATAAAAATAACTTTCACCACACCAACGTTTGACTGATGTGAACGTGACCGTATAAAAGGATAATACTACACATACTGCCCGAAAAAGTAAGGTACGCAGAATTGGGCAGCCTATCCAACATTGCCTAGCTTTGGCTACATGAATACTTATCATAAATTGCTTGAAACGCTATTGTTTTTTGCCCCAATGGGTTAAAATTTGGTTTCCGAGAGAAGAGTCTATTACAAGTGCAATAACCTATGAGCAAAGCTATTTCCATTGAATTTTCACGCAAGCAAATCAACTTTATTTTATGTGTAACGTTATTCCAACTATAAACTAAGTATTTTCATCAGTTGTACAGCTAAACTTAAGATTTCGAAGATTAGTTCTATTCAATAAGTGTAAAAAAAACTCAACCGCCAGCATTAGGAGCGACTATGGCTCACGAGAATTCGGATATTTGTAAATTGGTTACGTTAGTTGATTATAATTAAAAAACCTCTTTATAGATTATTTAGCATCATTACGCTATTATAATATTTATATCTTAAGACGCAAATCCGCTGCAAGCAATGCGATGTACCGTCATCAAACGAGAACAAGTTGTACGACCGCATTTCTTGAATGAGTATACTTACTCCCTGTCTTTTTAAACTTAAATAGAATGACTAGAAATTATCATTTGAAATTATTCCGCCGTTAAATATAATTACTTCTATGAATATTGTGGGTAGCAATAATTGCTGCTAAATTATTTATTGCTATAGAAAAGCCAAAAACTCAGTATTTTAGCCAAAAGTTGTTTTGGGTGCCCTCATTGTACACACACGTATTTCCTCAAAGAATAGTTTTTCCCTGCGATAGAGTAACTAAACCGGATGGTTCGTCCAATTTTAGATTCAGCTTAAATTTGGCGCAAATATATAGCATGGGTTTAACCTGTTTTCTAGTTAAAACAATAATGGATTAATAGTAATTTTACAATATTAAGTGTTTATTTAGGGAAGTATGTATAGCCAGAAAAGCGAATTAGATTACCCAGCTGATACCAAACCTAACGTAAATTATATTGTTTTCTTAAAATTATTACTTACATTAGTATTAAAGAAATCGAATTTTTCGATAAATAAATAAACTTTCCGGGTCGCGAATACAAATCGAAAAGCAAAAATTTTACAAAGAATGATATATATTATTAAAATAGGGTTGATTCCACATTTCATACTGTTTAAACACCCTAATTGCCATAAATAGTCAGTATAATATATAGCTAGTAACTATAAATGGATATTACTCTTCTCATCCTTCTATAAATAACTTGGGAGGGCTAAGACAACAAATTGGACAATTTATTGGATGGATTTATCCGTTAGGTATCGTATTCGTACGCGTTGATTATTCATGCGCTTGGAACTATAAAGAGAATAGTATATTAATAGTAACTCTTTGCAAGATATTTGAAAATGAAGTGCAGGAATAATTTTCAAATGCGGCAACATAATTTAATCTTTATCAGCCAAAAAAAACTCTATCATAGGGTTTTGTACTTAAGATTTCATGAAATGAATAAAAAACTAAAATTCTCTCAATATAAATGCAATAACATATATATATATATATATATATATATATATATATATATATATATATATATATATATATATATATCATATATGTATGTATATATATTTATATATTATATGAACCATGAACTCAGTAATCAACACGAAGGCCGGTTTGATAGGTATTGGTAGGGTTCACCCAATTCTATACCCCAATCTGCTCGATTCCACCATCCCCACCTCTCCTTGGATTGTCTTTCATAATTGTTTTTATCACTTTTCCTTGTATCGATTTCCAGGTGAATGAATATATATATATTTACTGTAAAAATATTCCTAGACTGGGATTTTTACATTCGTGATCTGCTTGATCCCGCCTTCCCCACCTCTCCTGTGTTCGTACTTTATGTGTGTTCCTATCCCTTTTCCTTATATCTGTTTCTATATATATATATATATATATATATATATATATATATATATATATATATATATATATATATATATATATATATATATAACACTTTTTGAAAGTCTCACGGACGTGAATAATAATGTATAACACTTAGCACTAGTGGACACAGACAAAAACACAGAAACACACAAAAAAAGAGACTCATTATTTTTCGAATTTTCGGTGGTCGTGACCACCTTTATCAAGGAAGAGAGGGACAGAACTGAAGGGAATACGAGGGCTGGAGCGATGGATGGAAGGGGAAGGTGGGGAGAGAATTCCGAAGGGATGGGTTTGGAGGTGCACGTTAGAAGGGTGGGGAAAATGTAGAAGGTGATGGGGGTGGAAGGGGGATGAAAATATAATTAGACCAGGGTAATTAGTGCCTAATATTGATTCATGGCCAATTCCAGGACTCCAAGAGCCAGATGAAGGATAACCTTAATGTTTTCAGTTTCAGTGGAGGATCAGAGGGTGAGAGGGATGCTATGATGGATACACTATAGCATCTATCAAAGGGAGTGTTGTGTTCGGAGGCGTTTTCGTCTGTGTCCACTAGTGCTAAGTGTTATACATTATATATATATATATATATACATATATATATATATATATTGTTTATGTATATATTCATATTTAATGCCAAAGGATACGAAGCAGAGGACGCTTAATGTTAGATGACATAAGCATGGCGGCAGAAAAAGGGACAACTTACGCCATCCGATACAGGCAGCAGTTTAACTCCGGGAGTTACAACATAAAGTTCTTGAAATGATTCGGCTAATTTATACTCTAGTTCGTAGACAATTTCCGACGCAACTTAAAACTACAATAATATAATACCTAGCAAGCCCCTACGAAGTAGTAAGAGATTGATGGGACATTGGTATATAACATGAAACTTCGGGTTAAACTAATGTATGAGTTACGCAACGGGAAATACAATTACACTTAGCGAATAGAGTTTTTGGAAGCACTTTAAGTTTTCATACTATCGTGAATTGTGTCATCAATGAACACGAATCCCCTCGACCTCGCCTTATGTGTTATATTTTTTTACCCTTTTACGTATCGAGAGACTGCCATACTAGTTTCCCAAGTAACCTCGTCACCGTGATTTTTTTTTCTGTCATCTTTACCTGTATCTGCGGAGTATTTATTGAAATATATATAAAAACATATATATATATATACATATATATGTATATATATGTATATATATATATATATATATATATATATATATATAATTATATATATATATATATATATATATATATATATGTATATATTTGTATATATATTTCTGAAGACGACAGCCGTGCTGTCGAAACGTAAAATAACAAATTGTGAGTGTCCTTTCTTTGTGTCTCTATATTCTAAAAATCTACATCTGTGTTTTTATATATTTTTGCGTTCCCGAAGAGCGTTCCATTATATATATATATATATATATATATATATATATATATATATATATATATATATATATATATATATATATATATATATATATTTATAAATATATAAATATACATATATATATATATATATATTTATATTTATAAATATATATATACATATATCTATATATATATATATATATATTTTTTTTTTTTTTAAGGTTATCTACCGGTTAAGGTAGGTTTTTCGATGGACACAACTACCAAACAAATATTTTGTGACTACTAACAAAACACAACCCTAAATTCTACTCTACACCAGGTCCCTCTTCATCTCTGAGTACTTTCTTCCTCCCTTCATTCCGTCAAACATCCCTATCCTGTTCCTTCCCTTTCCTCTTTTGCCCAACATTCTACCCTCTATCACAGTCTTCAACATCCCACTGCCGGTCAACACCCCCTTCATCCACTTTTCCTGCCTCCATAGGATTGCTCCCAACAAACCCCTCTCTTCGCCCACCATACCAAGTACTTCCTCATTTGTTTTCTTCTCTGTCCATTTCACCTCCTCCATTCTTCTCCACACCCACATTTCAAAAGACTCCAGTCTACGTCTATCCTCCTGCTTCAATGACCACGTTTCCGCGCCGTACATAGCTACGCTCCATATCAAAGTTTTTACGAGTCTTTTCTTAACATCCTTACTCAAAGTCCCCGTCATCAACTCCCTCCTCCTCGTGAAAGCCTCTTTGCCTAGCGCAATTCTTCTCCTTACGTCCCTACTACTTTGACCGTGTTGGTCCAAAACACTACCGAGATACGTAAACTGTTCTACCTGCTCTAGTTTTTGCCCTCCTATTTTAATGTTAAGCTTGCCCTTTTTCTTTCTAGAAAATCGCATAACCTTTGTTTTATTAATGTTGATTCTCATCCCATACCTGTCGCACTGAATTTCCAATTCACTCAGCAATGCTTGCAGCCCCTTGGCTGACTGACAAACTAAAGCTTGGTCATCAGCAAACCTAACTGATTTTACGAATTCCCCGCCCACTTTCATTCCTACCTCTAGTTCTTCCCATGCCTCTTTGATCATTTCCTCTGCATACAGGTTGAACAGCAACGGTGATAATGGGCAACCCTGCCTTACACCCCTTCCTAACACTGCCCATCCT
Organism: Hetaerina americana; assembly: GCF_022747635.1. Lineage (NCBI taxonomy): Eukaryota > Metazoa > Arthropoda > Insecta > Odonata > Calopterygidae > Hetaerina > Hetaerina americana. Next base: position 77,806,425 of record NW_027287427.1, read on the forward strand.
GACTCCCCGTTTCCCACCCGCACCTGAGCAGTCTGAGACATGTACAGGTTGCGGATTAGCCTCCTTTCCCTCCAATCTATTCCTATTTTCTGCAATATACTCATTAGTTTTTCCCAATTCACTCAATCAAACACTTTTTCGAAATCTACGAAACAGGCAAATACCTCCTGGTTGTGTTCTATATTCCTCTCGATTAATAACCTCATTACTGCAATGGCATCACGCGTACCTCTCCCCTTCCTAAACCCAAACTGATCATCCCCTAAGTAATCATTTGCCCTACTCTCTATCCGTTTGTTTATGATCCTGAGAACAACTTTAGCTGCGTGGGATATCAAACTAATTGTCCTATAGTCCTCACATGACGTGGCCTTTACCTTTTTCGGAATCGGAACTAAAACTGCTCTCACAAAGTCTTCCGGCCAGATTCCCTCCTCATAAATGCTACGGATCAGCCCATATAGCCTCTTCCTCCCACATTTTCCTAAGCAATTTAAAAGTTCCACGGGAATGTTATCCACCCCCACGGCCTTATTTAGTTTCATCTCCCTTAATGCCCTTTTTATCTCATTGTCTAGTATGCCTGGACCTAAGCTGTCTTCCTCTACGTCATTTTCTTTTTCAATGTCTAACTGTGTTGGTCTGAGTTCTTTACTATACAGTTCTTCTATATACTCCTTCCATCTCTCTTGGATCTTTCCTGCGTCAACTATTACCTTACCCGCCTTATCTCTAACTATTAGCATAGCTCTTCCTTTCTTACTTCCCGATAATGATTTAACTTTGCTGTACAGCGCACCGATTTCGCCCTTCCTCTGGAGACTTTCCATATCCTCGCACTGCGTCTTCCACCATGCGTCTTTTGCCTTATTTGTTGCCCGCCTCAATTTATTGTTCAATTCTTTGTACTTCATTTTGCCTAATTCTGTATTTATATTCTTCCATTTTCGCCGCTCATCCATCTTTGTAATCATCTCATCCGTGATCCATGGTTTCCTAGTCCTTTTAGCGTTAACGGTTCCAATAGTGTCTTTTGCGGCTTTAGACAACCCTTTTTTGATCATTTCCCATTCTTCTTCGATAGTAATAAGCCCTTTACCATCCTCCATTATTTTCTCTACCGCCTGTTTGTATTCCTTCCTTTTCAACCCATTTAATGCTTCTACATTCCATTTTCTCACTCGCCGCCCCTGCCTTATCTTTTTGAAACGTACGCTACATTTCATAACAACTAAATTGTGGTCTGAGTCCGCATCCGCTCCCGGAAAGCTGTGGGAATTTATCACACTATTCCTAAACCTGTGTCTAACCAGGATATAATCTAGCTGATATCTTCCTGTGTCACCTGGCATTTTCCATGTATACCTGCGTCTTTTGTGGTGTCTAAACCAAGTGTTGGTGATGACTAACCCCTGTCTCCTGCAGAACTCAACTGCTTTCTCCCCGCGGTCATTCCTCGTGCCTAAACCGTAGTCGCCCACCTCATCACCATCTCTTCCTTCGCCTACCGTCGCATTCATATCCCCCATCACTATCAAATGTTTCCCTGCTGGAACACACGCGATCATGTCCTCTAACTGATCGTATATCTTATCGACTTCTTCTTCCTTATGGTTGCTCAGTGGCATGTATACCTGAATAATAACTAAGTTCGTCGGTTCTGCTTTTATCTCCACTAGTAGTATTCTATCCGTTACACTCTATATGTTGACTACGCTTCTTCCTACCTCTTCATTAATACTACGGCAACCCCTCGTTGGCTCTCGTCCCCACCGCTGTATATTATTCTTTACTTATCACTCCAGTAATCCCCGCTATCTTTCCATCTCACCTCGCATAGACCTAAAATATCTATATTTCCCCTTTCCATCTCTCGCTTAACATTCTCCAATTTCCCTGTCCTCATCATTGTCCTAACATTCCACGTTCCTATTCTAACTAATTTTGTCTTCTCCTGCGTCTTCTGTCCTGCTGCTGCTGGTTTTCCCTTGCCAGGGTTTCGTGGGATGACGACCGCGGAAGCCTTGCCTCCCCCGCTGCCGGGCACGACACACGGCCGATTGGGCCGAGCCCCGTGGTTGCCAGGACTCAAATTATCTCTATTGTCCATCATATTTTTCTAGGGAATGATAATTGAGGTGGTTTCCCGTTGCCTTCCTCAATAGTGTTTTTAACGTGACACCATCACTTACTGGCCGCCCCACTGGGGTCAGACGCCATTGCAGCCGCCTCACTGAGGAACAGACGCTGCGTGGACTACCTTTCGTCTGGCTCCTAACCTTCGACCTATCTGGCATGGGTGACCCTACCAGGAGCAATGATTATTACTCCCGCCAGCACAGCTCTAGGGGTCACCGGAACGCACAAGCCCTTCCACCACGTCAAGGTTGTAGTCCGGGGAGGGATATATATATATATATATATATATATATATATATATATATATATATATATATATATATATATATATTTATGTATATTTAACGATTGTACGGAAAAACTCACTCGAGTGGCACAATAATGGGCTGACACAATATAACACAAATAGAATAGAAAAGCAATATTTAAAAGGACACTCACGCGGTTAATTGTTCGAGCTTTCGGCCCTCTCGTAGGCCTTCTTCAAGAGAGACTTATGTATATATATATATATATATATATATATATATTTACTTATATATATATATTATATTTAATATATATATATATTAAAACTTCTATGATGCCCGATATCAACCGGATGTTTCAAATGCGGTCTGACCAATTCAATATAAAATGTGAAAGAAGTAATTCGTTCTAATTTCTCACATCACGGGTAGTGAGGTACCTATCCGAGTTGGGTAATGAAGCCATCCGAATATAGGCTTAGGCGAGTCGCTGCCTAGTTGGACGGGTTGGAGGGAGGGGTGCAGGCGCCTATTTCACGGTAAGCGGATGCGAGAGATCGCATCTAGAGATGCGGGTCGGGAGAGGGTCTCCTCCCATCGCCTAGGAATTACTTCTATGTTGTGGGTGTGAGCGAGCGGGAACGAAAGTGGGTTGGGAGACGTGGAGAGGGGGCGGACTCATTTTATGGTGGGATGGAGGGGATGGAATGCCGGGGGATGGGGAGTCGGCTGGGCCGGGTTGCACTTTTTTCGGCGCGTGGTTTGGCGAGGAGTGGGGCGGGAGAGAGGGAGGGCGGAAGGGGACGTCTCTTGGGGTGTCGGCGGCATAGTGGGCCGGAAGATGGATGGAAGTGACCAGGAGTGACCATCGGCGGTAGTTGTATGTACTTTCGAAGGTCCACTCACCGGTCCTTCGAAGGGGGGTCTTCTCACGCACAAGAACGCACGCACTCCTCCGTCAACGGTTAATCGCTCTCTGATCACCTGCCGCGAAGCCGGACACGCGACCCGGAGAGACTTTCCTCCTTCTTCCCTCCTTCCACCGCTCTCCGTAACCCCCTTCTCTCCGTCTTCTCCTCCGGGCGTGGACACTCGACCACGTACTACGGTGTCATTAATTTGCCTTTTTTTCCTTTGCGGCGAAGAGGCACCTTTCCGCTTGCCACGAACGACCACGCGACGCGATTCTCGCTCGCCATTGCGACCAGTTTACTCTCGAATAATAATGCAAAACGATCCATTCACTCATTTGATATTCGGAACACAAAAAGTGAATATTACCGAACCACATAGAAATAATATTATGTTGGAGTGGATTCATAAATATCCCAAGTGTACAAACACATGAACATGCACAAAGGCTTAAAACGCTTGTCGGCGTAACATTGACTGACGACAGCGTACAAAAGAAACGTCATTCGAAAAGTAAGTTGAAGTACGTACTCATTACACTAAGGAATTATATATTGTCGTAATTGATGATATTTTTAAAATGTAAATTTGTAGCAATTTTTGTTTCTTGTCACTTACTAATGGAATTCGAAACCGGTAATACACTCAATGTACGTGAGTTATTCCTTTGGGTCATTATGCCTACATTAAAGCGTCTCGTTTTGGCATGGAATCACTCATCGTTGTGAAAAATTGGGGTAACAGGCATGCCCACTAAATATACGGTGAATATGAAATTTTTTTATTTATACATTATTATAGCATATGCGTTTGATTAAAAAATGATGTTATTTAATTTCAATGAACTTTCAGAATTTTAATTAAAAGTTAAATTTAAGTTAATTTAAGTTAAAACTTAATATAAACTTCCGTGAATTGTTTTTTATGAGATAATTTTCGTAATATTTTAAAGTGAAAACAATAAATCTAGGAAGATGTTTCTCATTCTCCCTCAAGTTATTCTTTCGAATTCGAATATTGGTTGAAGAAGTTGATCACGGATTTTTGGCACAAAACAATAGATATATTGATGAAAGAGGACTCTTGGCTTTTACATGTGGAATTATTTTATTACGATCTAGGTTTCGTTGCAGCGTAACATATTCAGGAAGAATTAGGCACTTAGGTCGTAATAACAAATTTATACACGGAAAAGATGAGTGTGTTCTTTTATCATGAAGGATTTCCAGCATGTTGCGCCTGGAACCGTGTAAATTGATGAAGACATTCATCAAGACGTTTTCAGATTGGAAACTGCGACCGTTTGAGATTTGACCGGCGTCGATCGGTACATAATCTATGTATCTAATCATTAATGTATCTAATCAATGAATATAGCGCATCATGTTTCTCGTAATTATCAAAGAAGGCAATTTATAATAGTATATCAATTTCATGTAGACTTGTTTGAGTTTTAAAAATGGCAATTATGAAGTCATAATTCATTTAAGTAAAATATATTTTTCAATGAAACCTCCATTTTATCCAGGCATTTCAGTGACTGACCTGATTGGTCTAGCCTTACTTGTCATGATGATTATAATTCTAAGAAGATTGCGACTTGTTGTGTTCTAAAAATACACTCAACATGATGCCGGATAAAATTTTCTTCTTTAGAAAAGCAGACATTCACCTTGTATTGGACTGATAACTAAGAGTCCATGACTGTACGTCTTTGAAAACCTGGATGCCATATGAATCAAGGTCAAAGAAATCAAGGTTCAAGAGACTTGAGACAATTTTTTTGTCTTGGGACAACCTATTGGAAATTAAACAACGTTTTGCAATCCCTACAGATGAAATAATGGTCGTTCGAGCATAAAGCAATCTCTCTGGTTGGTCGAAATACACCCTAGGCAACAGAAAATTACAAACTCAATTAAAATATCGTGTTATTTTATTTATTTTTTTAAAGAAGGGACTGGTCGTGAATTTTCATTAATATAACTAGGCGAAAGAAGAGGTGTACCTACATATTTTCAGACGCATCGTACCTACTAGCAATTTTCAACATTTTAAGAGTTGTATCAAAAAATGAAAATGTTCATATTTTATAGCTGTCCGTTTGACATGGACCAAGAGGTTTAATAAATGAAAATTTCTGCCTATATTATTTAATGTATTCGGAAAAAAATACGTGAAATCGGAAATATGCTGTTGCTGAGCGACTACAGAGCGCAGACCGATCACCGAAAAGGAATTCATTCGTCCCTTCCCATCTAATTTGATACTTTTTACCACTGGTTTTTCTTTCGGTGAAATCCCCTTGATTCGAGGGCATCCCGCTCGTCGCGGCGAATGGGAAAACTTGTGTCCGTGGCCGGCAGAGTGCGTCGTCGAAGAGGCACACGCGCCAGGGGGGGTGGGCGGGGTCGAGGCGGGGAGGTGGCGATGAGGCGGCGGGATTGAATCCCTACCGCACCCCTCTCCCTCCCGCCCAACCCCCCTAGTAGAAAGAGCGAGCCCTCGGGGGAGGACGATGGGGAGGAGGACGAGGGAATTGGGAAGGGGGAAGGTGCGGACGAGAACCTCTCCCATAGGAGGCGGCGCCCGATGGCCCGGCCTCTGGATCGCCCTGTCTCTCCGCGGAAGTTGATTTCGAAGTCTTCATCGCCCCGAACTCGCCTTTGTAGGCGTTAGTACCGGCGGGACTACTTTATTTCTTCTGCTATTGCTGTTTCGACTATGGCGGACTTGTGCCATTATTTGTGATATCCAATATTCCCCGGGTTTCATTTATCCCCGACGGATGGTTACGTAATTGAGAATGCCATTGATCAATTCGATATCTCTAAACGATTTCTATATCAAAAACCAAATATTAACTCATATTTCACATTGACCCTTTTTGCATATGATTCAACAATTTCAAAGAATAAAAATCATTCGCCTTGACAGGGATGCGATCTCGGATGCTTCGATATCCGACCGAATGCTTTAGCCAGTAAACGAGGCGTCGTCCTATTACGCTTTGAAATTTATCCAGGTTCGAATCCCGGTCAACACGAATGTCGCAGCATCTCCCGCAGTGCATTGTATCCTTTTCCTTGGCTCGAGTATTTGAAAAAGGGACGTTTGTTATCTTATTATGAATTTTTCTCTCGATTCGAATAGCTATTTGATTCACCAATTTGACGGTTAAGCATTCGACGCACGGTGTCATCTATCTGATTCAAAACAGAAATGACCTAGAGTTATCTGAGAGACCGTCCGTCATTTTTAACCTGATACTTTTTTAAATTAGTCACCTTTTTAGAGCGACGGTGTTTATGAGGATAACGGGGACGGTAAAAAAGTGTTTTGTAAGCGTATTTTTAACAGTCTGTCTCGTTGAATGGTAATAACAAGGTTATGAAAACGTCACGTGGTTCACTTGGGTAATTGCCGAAATATTTGTGAATATAATGTAGCCGAACTGGGAATTTTTCGTGACCATGGCGTTCGGTTTTAGTCAAAGAAATAAGATAAATCCTTTTTTTACTCAAATCAACTGATTTAATTTCACTAATGTTCTAAAACACGTCCATTATCATAAACCTAATGCTTAGGTGAACTATCATACTTCAGATTGCTGACAATTTCATATCCGTCGTAAATGTCACGAAGTATTGTATTGAAGAAGCTGCTATCAGATTCAAATATTGATTGCTTTGGATTGCAGGAAAGACATTTTTTTCCATCATTCACTATTTTTTATGACCACCTTCTCCACTTAATAAAATCACTCAAAAACTGGTTTCTATATTACATACCTTTTACGGGCGGTGTGGAATAAATGCTAATTTTAGTATCTCTTCCTACCGTATATGATCAATACCTCAGGTTTCGAAATGCATTTGAGAGATGCTCCCATTGAGTATTTGATCATCGCATGAGCCTAAATGATTACTTCTCAGAAGTTTGATAATATCAATCAATAGCTATTCAAAAAATGCGAACTCTTCCACATTTGAAAATAACTCTTAACCACTCGAAATATAATGATCTAATTACGCGATGTATTATTCGGTAAAATATAATAACCTAATAAATTTTCAAAGCAATCAATATTCCCGGTTAATATTAAGTGTCTAGTGACGCTAAATTCAGTATGACTTCTGTAAAATCCTTATGAGTCGCAGATTTTAAAGGAAAAATAATTCATGAAATAGATAAAAATCTAAAATCATTTCAAAATTACAATTTAATGACAAAATAATTATTTACTATAGATGTCTCATTATGTTAACATACCATGATATTTGGTAGCTTCTCGGATATTTCTAAATATATTTACCAATTTTACCATGAGACCGTTCTAAATCCAAAAAAGTTAAAATTTATGACCGCTTTTCCTATTACCCTCTAATTACGTAACGAAAACAACATTTTTCCGACTGAATCGACATCTTTCATGACAACACCACGAGTAGAATATAATCAATGTTTATCCATCATTTTGAAACTCAAATCGATGCTAATTTTCATTGGAAAATACCCTTCGCTTTTGATCACTTTATTTCCTTGTCAACTTCACAGGTTATATGACCTCTCCAGCGTTATTAAAACTGTTGATGCAATGTTTCATATCGATCTATTCAACGATATATGTACAGGGATGTAGTGATCCAGTGAGTAGATCGCCTATTACACGGAGGTCCTGGGTACGATTCTCGGGGACACCTCTGGGCACACTCACCCTCATCCAAGCAGCGCAATTTTCGGGCACCGGATCTTCCAGGAAAACCATAAATAGTACAGGGAATAAAGCACTACCTTCGCTACCCTGATGTGTGAATTCCACACGCATTTGGCCTTGGTATCTGGTGAACTCTACCTACACCTACCAAACCTGACTTCAGGTTGATAACTGTGATTTTTTGTTTATTTTTATCGAAACTCAATTTGAGTTGACTCAATATTTCGGTTCCAAATAGAGCCAGATATCAGGAGCAAAAAATTAACCCACCAATATCGGCCATCCACATAGACGAGTATGCCGTCAAGCCTAGTGTGTGCCTACGCCCCAAAAATGTATCGAATTTCATTAATGAGATGACCTTGATATGAGCTCAATATCGAGTCATGAAGCTTTTGAATCGGATTCGATAATAAAGCATTAGTAACGATTAAAATTAGTTCATTTGGCGTAACATAAGTGAACATTAGTTGGGTATGGCATAGACCTTACCCGACGTGAGATGTAAGAAAGACCAGAATAGAAAATTCCATTAAGAAATCTGTTGCAAGGGAGTGGATGCAGCGCACGAACTGCACAAACTTTTGATGGCTTGGGTAATTTATTTCGCCAATGAAGTATTTATGGGGCAGCAGTTGCATGGAATCTTGCAGGAAGTCCGGGATGATTGAGAGATCAGGTGCCGGAGGGATGGAAGGGGCCGCAAGAGGCATGTGCTCCCGCTGATGCGGTTAATTAGTCGCTCGCGGCGAAGCCAGGGGTGTAGCTCGTCACGGTCGGCATTCCTTTATTTTCAGTCATACCTCTTCCATACAAAGAGAGGAGGAGAGGGGATGGGGCCTCGTAAACAATACGTATTGAGAACCCAAACTTCGAAGGTGCTCGCTGCCTGCTTATCCCGTTCCTTTTCGCCGATCCTTTTACGGAAGTCTTGCTTGTTTACGGTGCAACCGTACTTATGTTCCGATCCTTTCATTTGTTTCGTGCAAAAAAGCATTGCCACACGAGCAGCATCCTTAAATCTTCGTGTTTCGGAAGGTGGGGAGAGATTTTCGACGTACCGTTCGCGTTTATTCATTACTTCGTCGGCACAAATCAAATAAAATTAGGAAAGTTGAGGTTCAAAACACCTCGAGTATTTTTCCAGCGAGATATTTTAATGTGAAATTTACTGCAGTACCTTCTGCTGGGCCATTCATCGTAATATTTTTCAAAAGTTCAATTTTAAAACCCTCCTATTCTCTTACTTCTGATCACTATCCGATTTTGTTTGGTTTGGTTTTCCTAATTTTAATCCTTCAAGTGCACTAAATGGCCTAATACTTTCAGAGGCATTTTCATTGACGCTGTAATTGGACTGCGTCACTAGGTCTTACATTTACGACCAAAGAGTAATGAAGAGAAACCATGCAGAAAGAATCCACCTTATTCCATCATTTTATTGAGCAATTTAAATCTCTGCTGCCCTTATGAATGTACCTGAAGGCTCTATGTCCTTCTTCTCTAAACTGACCATCCTTTAAGAAGCCTTGGGGGGTGTAATTAACCCTTTTGAGGTAATGGTGTCTCTTGGACACCATTACTTGAGTTACCCGTTGCAATCGGGTTCATCAAGTAAAGTAAACCCAAAATTTCCATGTTTTTAAAACATTCTGTCATGATTGTGAGGAGCTAATAACGATTAAAAATTGTATTTGGAAACACTATATTTAATGGACAACCTTTGGCCAATCAATGAATACGGCAGTTTAAATGATTTTCGTGGGTCGTGATAGTTCCGTTCTATTCGGCATAAGTTTATTGCTCCGATTGAAATGTTTCTACGAATAATAATATCTCCGTATTTAATTGTCTGAATACCATATTCCGTTAGTTATTATTCGCTCGAATGCTCATCGTCCGGCTATAATTGCTTAAAATAAACCATTCCTGGCATTAATATTCTGTTAGAGGCATTTTATAATGTAATATCTATCTATTTTCAATGTAATAATAATGTAGCACATTTAAAATACGCAGATTCGAAGATGAAAATTTAATGAAAATGGGGTGTGCCAAATTCAGATTCATTAAATGGAAATAGAATCAATAATATATCGAAAAATTTCACAGCAGAAAAATTTAATTCCTGGTTCCGAACTTCAAAATCGGTAACCTCGGTCTTCTGTCGAGAGAATTAGTCAAATGCCAAGGAGTTCTCTTCCATTGTGAATGTCTAACAGATTTAACACAACGATAATATGTTATGGCGAATTTTCTGATGCGCAAAATCACAAAGTAAACCTATTCGAGTGCACAGTACCACAAATACTTCGAATCTGCCCAAAAGCTTAACCGGCTAAAGCACTCGGCTGGAAAATCCAGGGAAACCCTATTTGAATCGTATTCCTGGAGAATGATTTTTTCCCTCGCAAACGTTCTCTCATTTGGCTGTACGTCAGCTGGTGACCCCTCTCGTGTCATTCCGGTGGCATTTCCTGCATATCCTTCGGCTTTTCTGTTTGAAGGCGCCTAAACCCCTTAGTGTTTAGCCTTGACCTTTACCTCGTGGATCTGTTATCTTATATTTTATTTTTTTTTCTCGGAATATTACACAATTTGTGCGTAAAAATAGAAGAACAATATTAGCGAGGAACTGGTACAACATAAATGTCCATGAAAAAAATGAAAATATTTTCAAGAAATAAAGAAAAGCCTTCAACAATGTCAGCAGCCTTTGAAAGTCTGAATTCAAATTGTTATAAGGATGACAAAGGAAAACCTCATTTGCTTTGATACCAAAAATATCAATTTCAGTTACTGATCACTTTTGACTAGCGTATTGGTAGTGACATGAAACCCATGACTTTGAATCCATTCGTATGGTTTCGTATTTCATTTCATGATACCAGATTTGAAGTACAAATAATATATTACCCGAACTAGAACCGATTTCCATATGTGTAACGCTGTCTCCCCATAATCGAATCGAGATAATACTTGAACCTTATCGCTAAATGATAAATGCGGTTATACATTCCTGGTATATAAACTATCCTGAAACTGACGAAGTAATTCAATAGCATGAAGAAATTTTTTCGAAAAAAAATCACTGTAGTTTTTCTATGTATTTAATGTGGAATTTATTATTTGAAAAAAATTACAAAACACAGCTAAAAAATCTTCAAACTAGATGCTACAAAGATAAAACACAGCATTGCATAAACTTGTCTAATCCCAGATCGGTGTCATTTAATTAATATTTTCGCCTCAATGTGGCATGCGTCAAGTAAACATGAACATTAAAATCACATCATAAATTATAACAATGTTTAAGAAAGGAAAGAATGTGTGTTATTGAAAAACATGTATTTTAACTATGGATTTTTTTAGTTGATTTCGCAAAGGAGTAACCTAAAATGAGTTTTGAATTTGACGTTACAAGCACTCGGAAACACGTCCTTCAGTCTTCGTGGTTTTGGCTTTGTGGTATTTTTCCAAGGGAGGGACCGACGCTAAAGTAAAGATGATTCTGATAAATGAGTGTGTCAGCAGTCCTCCCCCCCCCCTCCCCCCGACTTGGTATTCTCCTTCTACTGGCTTGGAGGGTAGCGAGAGGGTGACCTTGAGCTTTCCGAGTTACACGGGCTCCGAGAGTGCGCCTTTCTTCGCGATAATGTTGTTTTAATAGTTTTCGGGGCTGTAAGTAACCACGCTGAAGGCATACTAATGATATTTTTTTCTTGATAGTCGGTCAGTGGGATCCAAGAAGGTGATTCTCTTCATATTTGCTTTTATCGTAAAATTTAAATTTTTAAAGAGGAATTTCGTCATCGTTTACCGTTAACACATTTCTTATGTTTCTGGTTGGCTTATTCTACTACAAAGGCCGTAAATCATCGTCTACTTTGATAAGAGAAAACCAATGGGCTTAAAGAACAGAATTCCTAATGAGAAAAAAATGGAAAATCATAGATGTGGTGGTTTTCCTCCAAAATTTATATTCTACATCTCAAGATAGCATGATCAATTTCTCCAAATCACCCCAACGTAGATTATTGCAACTATCACACGAATGAGCATTGCTATTTTCCAGAAGAATAACACACGTTTCAAATTCTGCCATTCGGTTCTAAATCTGATTCCGGAGTTAACCCAGAAAATTACCATACTCGAGTGGCCAGATTCTTCCATTATCTTCCGATAGATAATGAAATAATCGCTCTTTGAGTGTAAACTGAGGTCTTTTCGACACAAAACACCTACTCAGACATGTTGCAGTATTACAAAGAGTCTATGAAAGTGTAATAATGTGAAAAGGCAATAGATCAATAAATGGAATCCAGAAATAAATATAAAATTGGAGAAATAAAAATGTTATGAAGAAACACAGGGAAACTTATCTAACCATCCGCCGAACCGGATATTAAACAGTGCGTCACAAAACAACTTCTTCAGGCTAATGCCAACGTCCTCTTAGAGCACCTAGCTGGCTTAGTCTAAGATCTTCCTCAATTTCAGAACTAATTTGTGAACTCAATTTGACCAAGGCTTATCATATGAATAATGCAACTTTACTAATTTATATTTCTCAAGTCGTTGTTCATTTGCCTCTGTAAGGCCGAAGTAACCGTTACTCTACGCAACAAATACAGGCTTTAACTATTTGGTTAACCTTAACACCTTCTATAGAAAATTTGTTTCGCCTGTAAAAATCATTTAAATTTTATTTGAATTTTTTAGTAGAACTTTCCTTAAAATATTTCATTCCTCATTCAAAACCCTTTGATTTTATTCATAAATTCTTTGTTCGTAAATTTAATTTCAACCTCGGTTGTTCGCAGTTCTGGTGAAGGTTTAGGGAACGGCAGGTTAAAATACGCTGTCAGATGAGGATAGAAAACATGGTTTGTCTAAAAGTGCGTCAACGATGGCAGAAATGTTAATGCATAAAGTTATAGTATAAATAAATTAATATCAACGCTAAGTACTATCAAAGTCACCTGATATCATACGGTGAAATAGGAACGTTTTCTTTAGGGTTTCCATGCATTTAAGAAAAATAAATATCATAGGTTTTGTAATCATAAAAATGGGGGACTCAACTGCATCAAACTCCTCAAATGTAAAGATTATTATCCGCATTTCCATCGCGTAGTTTTCACTAATTGTAAGGGCGGATATTTAACGCTTTTTCTCAACACTAACGGAGATTTTTCCGAGGAATTTAAGATATTTCTAGATAATTACTCCCTAATTTTCTTTCCAGCTGAATATTAATTCCTTTTCCATGGAAATTCCCCAGACCTCATTTTCATTCTCATTTAGCTGATATAATTTTCCAGCCGCATAAACTAAAAATTAGTGAAAAAAATACTCTGAATAAAATCTGTTTAAAAAAATGTGCTCAGAATAAATAATCTTTTTCACAATTAAGCACAGGTCACAATATTTCTACCTGAGGATTTGACCAATTCGTTAAAGCCAAAATACTTTGGATTATCCATCTCTCTAAATCTTTCATGGCTACCGTTTTTCTGAAACTCCAGATATAAATTATATTGATTGTAGTTATATCACTATCCGTCTTGTGAGTTTCATTCTTGAAATAAAGGTATGCAGATGGCGTCTGCGAAAACGCAGTGCCCCCATGTTCTCCGAATGGAACCCAGCATGGCAGTGTATTGATTGATAGAGGTCTTTACTTGGGCCAAATTGAGACCAAAATGTCCCCTTCTTTCATTTAACCCATATTTTTATGTTTATAGGGCGCACTGTAGATGGAAATGTACATATATGTCCACGACAATGTTTGATTATCGCGATTAGGTGTCAAAAGTAACTTGAAGAAAGAAAATCGTAGCTCAATATTAATTCCCAATTAATGGTATTAATTTTCTTTTATCTAATTAATAATCAAATTTAGATTTCCTGTTTGAAATGAATTTATTTCTCCATTAAAATAGTTCAATATGAGTACTCGAGTTCACTACAAATTCTTAATATGTTATTAGATCTCTTGATAACTAAAACTAGCACATAATTTAACAATAAAATATTGCTTATAAAATTTGTGTCGGCATTATAACTCATAATTGTCTTCTATTTTGATCCCTTATTTATGTGTTCTTTCGCTTGTAGTGTCATCCTTAGGCAAAATCAGTTTAAGTTTTGAATTGGAAGAAACTACGCGAGAGGCCGTAATGATAACTTTTATCGGAATAATCTGCTAACGGCCATTACAATACAACAATATCAAAGTGTCAAATCATCCCGGTCAAGACGAATGATTTTTACACTTTGAAATTATTGCATGGTAGTTAACGTTTTTTCCGCTTAACTCCCGTGGGCAATGCCCACCTTCCGCTTTTCCAAAATACCGACGAAACTTTACAATTTTAGAATTTATATATATAAATATAATATATATATATATACTTATATATATATATATATATAAATATAAATATATAATATATATAATATACTATATATATATACTTATACATAACATATATTTATCCATATATATATATATATATACATTTGTTAAAATTTATTCACGAAAACGGAATGTACTACAGCCTAGCATGCAAATACGCCAAGAGTAAAACATAAGTAAAAATTATCATCACACAGTACATTTATTCATAATGAGGTGAGAATACGGTCGCCACATTCCTAAATGTCAACAAGCATCTATTTGTAACAGTGCCTGGCCATTGGGAACAATACCTTGCATCTAAACTGCGATCTTAAGGCGGTCCCATCTTAACTTATAAACAGCATGTAGAAGAGACGAGAATTTCGTATAACTGTACAAGATGGAAAAAAATTAACTGGTGGTGGAGGCGTTGTTTGATTGGAACCCGTGTAAAGGAGGCTTCCCATTGGTCGACGCATTTTCTGGAGGGATCGCCGTTTATCGGCCAATCAGGAAGGAGGGCAGTAGGGGGTCGGCAAACTGGCCAGCTACCCGACTCTCGCTCCCTTTATGGAATTAAAATTTTTGCCGCCCAATCTCTCCTTATGCGCACACCCCCTTCCCCCGAACCCTCCATCGCCCTATGCCCCTGTGCCCTACATCCCGGTACACCCCCCCTTCTCCGCCCCCTCGTCCTTCTACTCGTCCACCGAACCTCCCCCGGTCCGTCCCCCCAGGGCGAGGCCGCGTGCCGAGGCAGGTGTCACTCGTCGTCGAAGGCGCCTGGATGGAGACACGTGGTCACTGGTGGGTGGCTCAAGGGGGGGAAGACGGTGCTGCAGGATACGGGGGTGGAAGGGGTGAAATGTGATAAGGAAAGGGAGAGAGATGCGTCACCTGCCGGACTGGCGGGCATGGATGGGGGTGAGTTGAAAGGGGAAGCGAATCGAGCGGAGGAGAGGATGGGAAGCAGGAAGTCGAAAGGAGAAGGATTCCGCACCCTTCTCCACCCTGCTCCCTGTACCTCCCTCCCGCACCCCCTTGTCCGGGGGTTGGGTCCTCGCCGTACTTTCCAAACGTCCTGTTCGGAATGCCGCCAGGGATGGTGCGATTTGATTGAATGCGTATCAAGTGTTTGGGGCCATTCGCAGAAGTCATTAATTTCGGATTCAAGCACGTAACGTAAAGAAAAGCTGTTCATTTGGTGAATAATACTTATGGCTAAACGGAAAGCGTTAAAATGTTAATGGGTAGCCAGGGTTGGGACGCACCATGATTACATGGTGAGAGTTAAACTTTTGTGCAAAAAAAAGTGCAAGTCGTTGAGTTTTAACGTTCATTCAGAATGAATAATACAAACACCATATTAAATTGGTAGTTGAGATCACAGGAAGTAAATGGAAATCGGCTGGCGTATGGATTGATTCAATTAACCACCAATTGAACAATTATTCCAATAGTTGGTGACGTAACTCAACCTGCGATCCGCACTCGTGGCGGCTCGCAGAGTAGAATTTGTATAGATGTGAGGAGGGTAAATAAATTAGTACTCCTATTTTACAATGGCACGGTTCATAATTGAACTGCCTGAAATCGTCCTCGCGACTCGATGGTTCTCGCTGTGAATGAGCTCTTTGGCTCAATCAAAATTTTAAATAGGAATTAGCCTGCATATATTACCATATATGACTACCGAATGCTGATTTGTATAATTCATTGTATTCCCATTTTACAGCTGTTATTATTCAGTATTTATTGAACAGTGAAGTAAAGCAAAAAGGCACTCACTTATGAATTCACACATCGGTTTGCCCAGCCAACTTCATCAGAGTACGAGGACTAATTGACTGTCAGTTACTTCTCATATTCTGATGAAGACGGCTGGGACCACCAAAATATTGAGTTTATCTTTCAGCACTTAAGTTAAGCGCTTAAATTATTAAGTGCATGTCTTTATTTTTTATCTAAAGTACGTTTAGAGTTATGAATGCATTTTACGTTTTTTAAACCCAAAATAGTGTAATTTCGTCGTCCTATCCATATATTTTGCTCATTTCTGACAGTCTGGAACCTTTTAAGGTTCTTAATAATCTTAGAGCAAATATTTATTATGACAAACTAATTTATTAATATAACTGACTTGGAATTTCATGGTAATATTTGTGCTCAAGCAGAATTATTTTATAGCAAGTTTCTCTGTACATATTTTGCGCAGTTATTGGTAGTCATAAAGCGACATAAATCGTGAAATATTTGTCTGCGGATCTCGTAATTGAACATTTCCCCACGAGGATGAAGGTCATGCCCATTTTAGCATTCATTGTAGAGGTGAGTGAGAGACAGATTTCGTATCTAGTATCTATCACATGAATTTTCTGCATGTTCATTATTTGATTGCTTAATAATTGAATATGTAATTTTGTCCTGCAATGAAAAATTTACCTAAAAATGATTATAGCTACTAGCTTGAAATTGTAGCAATTTTATTTGTGTCTGAATGATCCTAGGTACAATTTTTGTTACTTATTAATACAGATAATTTACCTTTTACCCCCATTTTTTAACCCAGGTTTTCCTCTCAAAGTATTTCATTAACGAATGAGTAAAATATATTCTATTGTTTCAGGCTTCACTTCGTGGAAGTAATTGATATCCATTATTGAAATAGAAAGAAAGACTCGTACTTTTCCACAGATTTTATTATACGGTACAACGCGGTACCTGATGATGCCGCAAGTCGGTGAAACGCGTTGTACCGTATAATAAAATCTGTGGAAAAGTACGAGTCTTTCTTTCTATTTCAATAATGGAATGAGTAAAAGTTTCTATGATAGAAACACAGCTCTGGTAAAGCTGTAATGCATAGGTTTTTAAGACAATACCACTGGTCCAGTCTCATTCCTTTTTTGCTAATCATAGGCTTTTATTACTATCTCCTTTCAAAATTCAATAAATTTGGGGATTAAAATGAAATTTATTTTAAAAAAAAACTACTTCATTTCTGCGAAGTCACGAAAGTATTTGCTACGATTGCTTGTTTCAAAAGATTCATAAACTGAGAACGTTACTTCCGCGTTGAATAATTAGCACTTTTATCAAAGCAAAGACGCATGTAAAGCAAAATAGTAATCCACAAACTCCTACCGATAGCTCAGAACCTATCTTCAAAAAATAATAATATATTAAATGAGTTATTGCTCAAAATAATCTATCAAATTTATATAAAATATGCAGTTGTGATATATTAAATGATAAAAGGGCAGGAAAAAATTAACCTCTTGCAGGGATACAAACAGTAACGACTCTTGGCTAATGAGTCTAAAGTACAGCATTCGATGCGGAAAAGCTTTCAGAGGAGCTCTTTTTTAAATGATGGGTCCAAAGATATTTAATGACTGAAGAAGCTCTTCTCCCAATGAGGTGACAATTGAAGAAATATTTAATTTAAAGGGCACATGTTAAATTCACAATTTGAGCAGCTAGACTTTTGGCACAGGAATGGTTGTTCATAAATTATATCAACTGAAAAATAATTTTTTTGTTTTGCATATGTAATATGTACTCGAGTATTTTCAATTTCATCCTAAATGAGAACTAACACCTTAAAATATATAAATCTCTGAAATGAAATGCTTAAAACTTCAGAAACAAAGAAAAAGGTTTAGTTTGTTGAATAAAAACAACGCAAAAAGAATTTTTATATGCACAAATATTTGGGAAAATGTACCTCATCGAGGTAATTTTTCCAAAAAAATTTCCGCAGACGTAATGAGTGCTTGGCCGCTTCCCAGTGGGACTTTATAACTTTTCTTCTAGACTAACTTTTTATAGGATTCAACCCTTCTTTGTTGGTTTTTCGTTTCAGTTGCCTGTGATTTCCTTCCGAAGGATTTTTTCCCACTAAACAACCCAAGTAACGAAGGCTGAGAAATTTCGCACCCGTCTCCTTCTTAATTACGGCGTGGGACCGGTTCTCTCCTCAAAGGCACACGTAATGGCCTCTCCCCACCCCCCCTCGTATCCGTCACACACACAAAGGCGGAGCACCTCGAAGTGTGAGTGCGACGCGCTCTTCATTCATTTTTCCTTCTCGCCTCAAACGGCGTTCGCAGCGCCGCCGCCGTCGGTCCTCTCTTCCCCGTCGCCTCCGTTCATAAATCGAGGGCGTCTTCCAAAAATACCTTCATAGCCTGCTCCCCACTCTTAAATACGCCATCAAAATCTGAATATTCATTTGCCTTGCCTATGTTTTAAACATTTCTTAAATGATAAATGCCAGCGAACACGTCTAAAAATGGACTCTCTCAGTTTCCATTATCTCTGAAGACGAAATATTACACATTGGAAATTGAATGCGTTGCATCACCGCCGAAAATGATAAAACTTAAACAATTTAATGGTTAATTGTTTGTATTTCATCATATTACAGTCACATTGTACTACATTCATAAATAACTGTTTATTATTAAATTTAAACTAACAATTTTCACTACTCTCCATAATTGCAGCGATAAAATCTTCGATGGATAAAAAAATCCATTCATATCATTTTCACGATAAATATCTTCATTTCTCAAAAAAATGTCATAAAAATTTGGAGCAACCATGAAAAACAAATTTCTCAAGTGTTTGATGTGTGTTTCATTTGCCATGGAATACATCATCAAAGACCTAATATTATTTATTTTGTTATATTCTAAATAATCGTAGACACTGTATAGCTATACATTCCTTAGGATTCCGGTCGATTGTCAGGTACCAGAGGTTGATGGATATCGTTTTACTCAGAGACTGTAAATGCAAACGAAGATAATACGATTTGCTTCAAAATTCACCAATTCGTTAAGCATATTAAGAACCATATTTCTAGAATTTTCATATCTGTTAGGGGATCCGTCTTCTGCTAACCAAAATTAATTGTATAATAATGTGTTTCATAAGAAACGCCATTAGACTTCGTTTAAATGAATATACTTTGTAACTTCCACACAATTTTTTATTCGTACTACCGGTTTCAACGCAACGGCGTCATCATCAGGTACAAACATTTTTCGGGCACAGGGTTTGTTGTTGTTTGTACCTGTTGATGACGCCGTTGCGTTGAAACCGGTAGTACGAATAAAAAATTGTGTGGAAGTTACGAAGTATATTCATTTAAACGAACATGAACCTCCACAAAGTTCAGCCCGAGACCATAGAATTCGCCATTAGACTTGACAGTCAATGGGAGAGCGTTGGACTACTGACGAGAGGGACTAAGTTGGATGAAATATCTAGATTCAGAACACTTGAATATTTGAACTATGATACATGTGTGGCATATTGGATTACCGTAATTATTTTGCGATGAATAATGCTGATCTTAGTCAATTCCTTTCCATAATATTTAGATGCATTTCTATTCCCATCATTTCATCAAGCTTTCACTATCGAAACAAATAATACTCATTTACATTTATCAACAGTGATCAATCATCAAGTGCTATCACATTTGAATTTCCTTAAGTATACACATTCGATTTCCTGAAAAATACCAGAATTACCTGTACGCTCGAGGATTTGCTGGGAAAATAAATACAGCTGAATGCATCTGTGAATAAAACATAATATTTGCAGCTATGCGTTGCGTATATTAACAGTTACATGGACGGGCTAGCTCGGAGTAGGCATCTCGCCGACACCCACCAGGCTTGACGACTGGAATCAAAAACCGATGAATTCAAATAGCGCATGAATGGCCAGTAAAGACTCATTCGTATAATAACTTACATCTTCGTGTATGGCTGCATACGGCTATCAAACTATGAATTTCCTTCCTGGGCTACAGAACCTCGGATATTATTGACTGATCATAAAAATAGATCGAACTTTCGGAGAAGCCTTTGCAAGAGGGGGGGGGGGGCAGGTGCTCATCCGCCGGAATCTGCTCGTGAATCGCGGAGTAATGACGGCCTGATGGCGGAAAGGGAAAGCAAAATAACTCCCACCGCTAAGGATAGAACTCGCTCTCTCTTTCTGGGTCAGTGGCGTCAGCGTCTTAATGAAGGGAGGAGCTCCCTTGGGATGCGTTGTGGGAGGAGGGAGAAACACCCCTTTTACCTTTCAACCCCCTCCCATCCGTTCCCCCGCGATCCCCGCCGCGGATCCGCCATAAATCGACGCGGCGATTGATACTCGCTCACATGTTCAATTATGAGCGACGTTCCCACCTGCCTCCGCCGTCGCCGCCGCGCCTTCTGCTCCCGGCACCTGCCAATCCCCGGCCCGCCGTCACCGCGTGCTTTGCATCGTTAACGCCGAATTTCCCTCTTTCTCCCCTTTGTTCCTAGGGCAACATCCCGACATCCTACTTTCTCTTCATGAAAGTCTTAGTTGGGGAAAAGTCCAAAAAAAATCACACTAAAGGACCGCACCCCACTGTTTCTTGTTCCCACTACTACATTTTAAAGTCCATGCATCGGAGCGATTTTCTTGGGTGGAACGGGAGCATTTATTTTCTTTAAGTCAGGTGTGCCTTAAATATTGACACCAAAAAAATCCAGTTTTAATTTTCAGCTATTTTTATGAACCCTAAAAAATCTATCTTTAAAACCATACCCTTTAAATAAAATAAAAACAATTTTTGAACGACCGTAGAAATATCACTTGAAGTACTTATTGCCGATTTATTCTGCGATAGCAAGTAACTGGTAGAAATGGCATTCTCAGTTGGTCAATCAATAATACTTATCAGAATATCGCCTTTCTAATATACGAGGTACGTTTAACGTGAAGTGCATTTATCAAATAAGTTTCAGGTTCAAAATTGTGATTTTGAATGAGCAAAGATTATAAAGTTCGCTTTTCTCACTTCTTTCCAAACTTCATCTTACTCAAGTGGCGAAAGGAAACCATTGGCATCCTTAATTGGGATTACAATTAATTTTTTAACAGAGGTGATTTCTGAAAATTAGTCTGTCATAATTCTGGGAAGCATGTGGTACCTCACAGAGGGTACCAAGAATTTCTGACTTCGTATTTGAAAAAGCAAATGATTTTCGGACAGAGGGTATGTCAAAGAAATGTTTTACGATCTTCCTGGAAAGCGTAATTACTTTACACAGTGTCACGTAAATACATTTTTATCGCATCCTTCGCAGTTAGACCGAAAATTACCTTTCATTGCTCAAAGTTATGGGACCGGAGGAAGTTTTTTTTTGAAAAATTTCATTGGTCGAGATTCAAAAATTGAAGTAATACTCGTAAGGGTCAGGAAATAAAATAGCAAAGAATTATTTGGAAAATTAATATATTGATATTAGTTTACCGACCAAATCTGATTTTATATTAGCCTTGAAAAGCATAACACAGTGTTTTATATCATACTACCTTGATCAAAAATTTCCCGGAATTTATTCAGAAAATTAAAAATACAAGTTTATTCATATAAATCTATATTGTCCCCTTCAAAGTAATCCCCATCGACTGCAACACACTTATGCCAGCGCTTGATCCAATCCTCGAAACATTTTTTATATTCGGTTTTCGGTATGTCCATCAGTGCTTCCTGCGATTTTTCCATTACTTCCTCTCGGCTGCTAAAACGCGTTCCCCGTAATGGTTTTTAACTCGATTGAACAGAAAGAAGTCACAGGGTGCCAAATCAGGTGAATTCGGTGGCTGTTGGATGGTATTTGTTGCATTTTTCGTCAAAAAATTACGAATAATGATAGCACTGTGCGACGGTGCGTTATCATGGTGCAAAATCCACGAGTTTTCTGCCCACATTTCTGGTCTCTTTCGGCGAATTGCTTCACGCAAACGTCTCATAACGCCCAAATAATACTCTTTGTTTACTGCCTGGCCTTCTGGCAAAAATTCATGATGCACTACACCGTTGTAACCGTCAGCATTGCCTTCTTTTTTGACTGAAAACGACGTGGTTTTTTTGGTCTCGGCTCATTTGGTGAACGCCATTCACTTGCCTGATGTCTGGATTGCGTGTCGTACTCATAAACCCACGTCTCGTCTCCAGTAATGATCCTTTTGATGAATGTGGGATCGGATTCAGCCTCGCAAATCATGTCTTTTGCGACGTCAACACGGTCTCTTTTTTGCATGAAATTGAGGTCTTTTGGCACCAACTTTGCTGCTACACGACGGAAACCCAAATCATTAACCACAATGTCTTGGGCGGATCCATAGGCAATGTTCAAGTCCTCCGCTATTTCTCTGATGGTTAATTTGCGGTTATTGACCAACATTTCTTTTACTTTATCAATTTTTTCACCGACTTTCGATGTCGATGCTCTGCCACTGCGTTCATCATCTTCGATTGACTCACGACCACTTCTGAACCGCTCGTGCCACTGGTAAACGACCGTTTTTTTTAGAGAATCGTTGCCGAAACACTTTTCCAACATTTCCAACGTCCGTGCGCCACTAAATCCGTTTTTTACGCAAAATTTAATACAAGTTCGTTGTTGCAAATTTAAATCCATTTCTGCAATTGTAAAAAATCGCCAACACACACAGAGATAGATGTACTCTTGGCTACGTAACTTTTGCAAATGTCAAGTTATGACACTAAGATTTAAAGGGAATATCAACAACAGATGTACCAATTTAACAAAAAAAACAGAACTCAAATCGGAACGATGGGAGCGCCACACGGTGGTTATTCCGGGAACTTTTTGATCAAGGTAGTATTTAGCATTACTCTACACCATTAAGGATAACTTCATTGACTTTAACCGAAATGCGTCTGCCAAATTGTTTTCTTATTATTCATGCTGTCCGTAATTCCTTTGCATTTTCTCCCTCCTACTCGCTCCTGCATTATTCTATTTCTCCAACGCAGTCTTCAAAATTGGCTCTTAATATCTCTTCTTTCCAATCCTCTTGCCTTCGTCGAATTTCTACCAACAATCATCTCTGTTCCCATACTTTTTGGAGCTCCTTCTCATTTATCTCCCTTTCCATGATCTATTTTCTCCTTTCTTGTACGTACCCTAGTCATTGCCAAAAACATCCAATTTTCTGCATCTTCTTGATTCAATGGTCAGTTTCAGTATGAAGTGATGCTAGGCATCAATATTTTTACTAAAATTTTCTCTTCGTCTGCATTTATTATTTTCCTAAGATATATAGTATATCTCCAAAATAAGTGAAAGTTTCCAAGTTGCCCAATTTATACCCTCCTTCACTAATATTTATCAAGGCCTTCTAATCTTTTCGGCATTTCTCCATCTTTATCTTTTTGACTATCTTTAACGAAGCCATAACTCCCACAGTGATTCTGTGGTTTTCCCATAAATGACTGCGACTTTTGGCTGACTGGCTATGATCGTTTGCAAACTTTAATCACTTCCATTTCTTACGTCTTCCCATTGCATATGCTTTTCTCCACACAAGTGTTTGTTGTTCCACAAGGATTATTATTCATTTAAATTCAACCCAGTAATTTTCGTTAATTTAAGGGAAAATAACCATTTAAATTTCCCATTCAACTTACAACCGCAGTCTAAAGTATTAAAGTTGTATTGAATACGCAGCCTACTCTTCTAGCATTCTTCAATGGGTACGTACATTTCACATGCCCACGGCACTCTGCCAAAAATCTTCCCGAAATCTATGTAGAAAACCTAAAATAAATATTCTTGTTGTATCATCTTCTCAGAAAATGATTATACATTTGCATAAATTTTCTCAAACGAAGTAATTTTAAATACTGAGGAGTCGAGCCTAAATTGGCCGCCCGGAGTCAAGCTTGCAGCTGCTAAACTGAGCCTTTATGCCACACTTGTGACAGAATTTTCTGATGCGATTTATTCAAAGAACCTCAAAGATGTAAGATTTTTGAAAATTGGTGATAAAACACGATTTAAAATATTGAACCAACAGTTGCTACTTTCAACAGTTAACAGAATATTAATACGACAATAATGAAAACTTAGATCAGGAAATACATTTAAATAATTAAAAATAATTATTCTACTCCCTTCGAACAAGAGTGAACGAATATAAACAATTTATCAACTTTCTCAGTTGTTTTTTTATGTTTTTAAAGTTTGCGGGTGCTGATTGCAAAATTTTCTAGCCAAACACTCGATAATTAAGAAAAGTCATCAATAGAGAGCATGAATTCAAAACCACGCTAAAAAGTACATCAGATGACCCAGTTTCGAAAACATTGAATTAAAGACAAAAAACTTTAAATGTTTGAGTTTATCGGGAGTGATGTGTTGCGCTCTAATGATTAGATAAGTTGGGATTTGAGGTTATCTGTGTTGTGAAATACCAAGGGCCAAACTTTATAGCACTCAATAACACGACCTTTTCGCAAAGTCGTAGAATCCTGGCTATTCATCTCCGCTCACTTTTAATTAACAAAAAAAGGTGTTCCTCTCCTTCTAGAAATTCATATCTCCCTGTGAATTCCCAGTGCAAGCTCTCAGCCGGGTTCGCAGTTCTTTTTGCCAGCTCTTGAAAGTTGTGGCCGGGGCCCACGAGGCAGCCCGCGACCCGGTGCTGTCTTTTTCACTCACTCCACCCCTGCCACTTCCTTTCATCCCCCTCTCTTGCAGCGTAGCGCGGGGTTTAGCCCATTACCTGCGGGGCGCCGTGCGTCACACCCAGTCGAGCCACTATTAACCGACGAGTTGCTGATTTAATACGGCATGTCCCGAGATGCGCGCCTACGACCCCCCTGTACTCTTTTTTCTAAGCCGAGATTAACTTCCCGAAGCGCTCACTACCGTAATACTCATCATGCCTTCCCGTCCACATCACTGAACGTGAACTTCAACTGTCGCAAGCGACGTACTCCGCCCCTGCCTCCTCCTTCCTTCGTCCAACCATTCCGCTTGATCACTTTCAATGAGACATGTGTTAAGCACGTGGGTGCGCCGACGTCTTGCCCGGGATTCCTGCTCCTAATTAAAGGATATTGTTATGAAATTTTATCCATTTCACCAATTTTAGGGAGGAATTAAGAGTATTTTTACATTCTTCCAACAATCATGATACTTATAGTACCGTGTTTGAGAAAACGCCAAGTTTTTTAATCTCTCTTCGTAGTTTATAAATGGATATCCACTAAGTATCGGCCTCAACCATCTCTCAAATACTTTTATCAATGTCTAATCTGCTAAAGTTGAATGTATGGCCACACCAATTAAAGCACTTCGCATCGCTAATGAACAAAGCGTGACTTAAGCTGGGAGCTTTGGTTTCATTGGTCAGTTAAACGCCACCAGGCATGCGCGTTACACAAGACTTGGGAGCCAGGTAGCCATCTCCGAACATCCTTTACATCTATACATGCCGCAGCTAATTCAATTTCTGGGATATTTAAAAATGAATTTTGAATAAAAAACTTGATTCACTGATGCGTTTTGATACAGTCCGCCAATGAATCCTTCCGACGGCGATCCAATTGCTATTCTTACGGGCAATGAAGTAATTTAAATATTAAAAATATATTGCTTACAACTAATTATTTATAGGATTACATGAATGATAATTATATAAAATAATACAAATATCGAGAAAAATCAAATATGCATACCTTCCGTGAATTAAATTATTTCCAGGCAAACGTAATTGAATACATTAAACATCTTACAAATAAATGAACCATTTTGATGGAATAACTTCATTAGACGGGGTATGACTAATCAATAATATTAGATATGATATGTGATAGAGAATGCAATGAGAAACTCAAAGGATTCTATGTCTGGGTGATTGAAAATCAGGAATGCTAATGTAATTACTATGTTTGACCTAATATATGCTACAATACTGCTGATTTTAGTTAAGGGTTTCCATCCCTTACGATGGTTATTAATAGCCTTAATATTGACCGCTTTGAATTGACAGGTTGAGCTCATCCTGAATTCTCACCTTGTCTCTATTCCCCTCTAGCCTGGATTTATTCGGCGCGAACGAGTCATCACGAGTATTGGCGTTTCCTTACCTTGGGCGACCTTGATTGCCGCAGGACCAAATGATTACTCTCCCCGCTTCTCTAACTTCTCCCGCCACCTTTCCTAAATATCCTCCTCGCCAAGAGACACGGACGAAATTTCCTGTGGCTTGAACTCTTTCGATACAAGAGAGTACGCCAGTACACCCTTAATGGATAATTAGGTGTTCACGGATGATTGAACGCCACGGTAGCCTAGGCAAACGGATTTTATTTCCGTGAACGAGGGATTAATTTTCTATGTCAAGGGTGGTTTAAAACTTTTTTTTTGAAAGTTTGAGATATTCAGATATAAGCCACAGATATTCAGTAGCGCCATCCAAGTAACTGTACTGTATTTTCGAAAAATCTACTGAGTATTAGCTTTTGCAGTTTGAGATCCAAGAACAAATGTCTGTGTTATCATTGGACATTTTTTAAATTGCGTGATTTCCAGACGGGGTGACTTCAAGTTCGGTAATATAATTGCATTATAAAAAACAATTAATATGGTTATTAAATAAGTGGGCCTAAAATATGGAAACTACCGTGTCATCTAATATGTAGTCTACGTAAGCAAACATTTGTCTTCCCCGTGTCAAAAAATATCTAAGATAGCTAGCCAGCCACTGTGATTCAGGATGCACGATCCAATAACCGGAGATTCAAAAATCCCACCCGAAATACCACCTGGCTTTTGGATGTGATGTCACATTATTTATATTATTAGGTAATCTACCAGTTATGGTAGGTTTTGGATAGACACAGTTACTAAATCTTTTGTGAATCCTAACAAAACACAAAATCCAGTATCCTACTCTACATCAGACCATTCTTCATATCTGAGTACTTTCTTCCTCCCTTCATCACGTCCAACATCCCTATCCTGTTCCTTCCCTTTCCTCGTTTGCCTAACATTCTCCCCTCTATCACAGTCTTCAACATCCCACTTCCGGTCAATACCCCCTTCATCCACTTTTCCAGCCTATATAGCATTTCTCCCAACAGACCCCTCTCTTCGCCCACCATACCAAGTACTTCCCCATTTGTTTTCTTCTCTGTCCATTTCACCTCCTCCATTCTTCTCCACACCCACATTTAAAAAGCCTCCAGTCTACGTCTATCCTCCTGCTTCAATGATCACGTTTCCACGCCGTACATAGATTACATATGCCCACGCTCCATATCAAAGTTTTTACGAGTCTTTTCTTAACATCCTTACTCAACGTCCCCGTAATCAACTCCCTCCTTGAGAAAGCCTCTTTGCTTAGCGCAATTCTTCTCCTTACGTCCCTACTACTTTGACCGTGTTGGCCCAAAAAACCTCCGAGATACGTAAACTGTAACTAGTTTTTACCCTCCTATTTTAATGTTTATCTTAGCCTATATCTTTCTAGAAAATCGCATAACCTTTGTATTATTAATATTGATTTTCATCCCATACCTGTCGCACTGAATTTCCAATTCACTCAGCAATGCTTGCAACCCCTTGGCTGACTAACAAACTAAAGCTTGGTCATCGGCAAACCTAAATGATTTTACGATTTCCCCGCCCACTTTCATTCCTACCTCCAGTTCTTCCCATGCCTCTTTAATCATTTCCTCTGCGTACAGGTTGAACAGCAACGGTGATAATGGGCAACCCTGCCTTACACCTCTTCCTAACACTGCCCATCCGGACCCCCGTTCCTCACTCGCACCTGAGCAGTCAGAGACCTGTAGAGGTGTCGGACTATCCTCCTGCCCTTCCAATCTATTCCTATTTTCTGCAATATACGCATTAGTTTTTCCCAACTCACTCTATCATACGCTTTTTCGAAATCTAACCTCTTCCTCCCACATTTCCTACATATTTCAGTAGTTCCGCAGGAATGTTATGCACCCCCACGGCCTTATTTAGTTTCATCTCCCATAATTCCCTTTCCACCTCATCGTCTAGTATGGCTGGACCTAAGCTATCTTCCTCTACGTCGTTTCTTTTCTGTCTAACTTTTTGGTCGAAGTTCTTTACTATACATTCCTTCTATATATTCCTTCCATCTCTCTTGGATCTTTCCTGTGTCAACTATTACCTTACCCGCCTTATATCTAACAGTTAGCATAGATCTTCCTTTCTTACATCCCGATAAATATTTAACTTTGCTGTACGACGCACCAATTTCACCCTTCCTCTGCAGACTTTCCATATCCTCGCATAAACTTTGAAATATTAGAAGTAATTAATACTGTTCATGCTATCCAGAAACAACTAAGACATACTAATTGCAAGCTATCGAGTTGTGGCTCGGGTTAATACTTGTGCAGCGTTGTGTAGACAGGAGGAAATTGATATACCGTCTAATATTGGACTACCGCGAGTCTGCCCACAAGGCTGACCCCAGCTAAAATATTATTCGGGAAAGAGAGGAGGGAATTTGACGGCGAGGTAGCTTGAGACACATACTTTCTTTCTCCCCGAGATGGAGAGGAGGCAGTAGAAGAGAGAGGGATAGGATGAAAATGTTAAACAGAGTAAAATGGAACGAAGAGCGATATAGAAGGAGAATGAACTGAGGGACTTTGGGAAGCGTTGACGGAGATAGACGGGGAGAGACGAAGGGCGGCAGAGGGGGCCCTCGCTCTCCAGGGCGATGTAAGGGGCGGAGCGGAAGGAACGATAGGATAGGGTGGGGCGGGGGGTTGAATAAAAGGCTTTGGGAGGAGGGAAGAGTAAACAAGCAAAATGAATTCGGGAAGGAAGGAGAGACGGCGGGGCTTGGCTTGGGGCCGTATGCGGAGGGAATGAGATGAAGGGAAGAAGATGGGAAAGAAAAGAAGAAGGAATGTTCCTGGACCCTGATGGAAAGGGGGAGGTGTTGGCTGCTTGCATGAATGGAGAGGGGAAGGGGACGGGATGTGGCGAGCGCTGGTGGATAGGTTCAAGAGTTAGAGGAACGAAATTCGCCGGCACACTTGGGGAAACGTCAGGGCGAATGGGATAACGATGATAGACAGGCTGAGGTCGAATTAAGAAATAATACATGTCAGATTCCACATACCTCTCTTCAAATGAAAACAATATAGAGCCGTAAATTTGGGACATGACTTTAATCGTCCCTTGCTAGGAGCATTTATGCTAAAAAATATTTTCAAAATCCCAGCTCTTAGCGTAACGTCTACATAATGTAGATGGAACATACATCATGAATTTAGTGCATTTCGCGAGTAAACTAAACAATAAACACAGTGATTAACTTGAAAGTCGGAATCGTAGGTGATTGTATAGTTCAGCCAATACTAACCACAACGGCGAGTGAAATTCATCGCACGCCGTTGGGGTTAGTATTGTCTGGTCAGTATTAGCACACACATCAGGGTACGGGGCCAGTTCCCTTCCCTGTGCCGGTTATGGTTTCCCAGGAAGCAATGTTCATAAAATATAACGAAATGAAATTAGTGGATAACATTTAATTTAATCAAACACAATTCTTACAAATTTTTG
The DNA here is from genome assembly GCF_022747635.1 of Hetaerina americana. Taxonomy (NCBI): domain Eukaryota; kingdom Metazoa; phylum Arthropoda; class Insecta; order Odonata; family Calopterygidae; genus Hetaerina; species Hetaerina americana. The sequence goes on from NW_027287427.1 coordinate 77,836,272, forward strand.
TTCAACTTGAGATAAGGCGATCGGCAACTGATGTTTATTATAATGAGAGCAAGGCGATGATTGCATTTCCATAAGTCTCGGAAAAATCTGCTTCTTACAGCATTATGAAACTATTGCTCGCTACAAAAATTGGCACCAAAACTGACGGGAGAGTTGAAAATGAGGGCCTGTAGGAATGGGCAAATGATATTTTTGGATAATGGCAATTGATTTTCGGGGTAGAAATGCCGCCACTAATATTCCTTTAAAGAATTCGTTAAAATATTTATCCATTAAAAACATCTAGTTGGTATCTTAACTAATACCTATGGTTTGAAATGAAAACTTAACATTCATATTTTCTACGTGAACTATTCATGTCCTATGCTTTTTCTTATTCCCATCATTCTTACTTATGCGGTGGTTCGATTTGGATTAAAGTCCAACCCGCTGTTTTATAAACAAAGTTTAGAGAGAATTACAGGATAGCGAGGGCCTTGCTGGAAAGAGTCTAGATCGCTGGTGATGGGAATGAGCTCATTCATTATGTATTTAGGGACCCCACTCGGAAAGATTTATGATTGGTCAGCGTGTGCCCTGGATATGGTGGCATTGTGGGGGTATGGGTCTCCTGGGGTCTCTCTATTCTGGAAGTCATAATTCACGTTTCATTTCTTACTTTCGCCAAATTTCCTGTCTCGCTGAATTTTTGAGAGTCATTAATAATTTTATATGGAACCTCTTTTTTGTTCCTGTGGCATAGAACACTTGAATTCAGTTGCGTAATGCATTTTTGAGCAGCCCTGAGATAGCAATATTTTTGCAGTAGCTCCATGAGGAACGTCGAAAGTGAGAGAAATCTCAACCATTTTATATTCCAGGCTGTATACGAAACGTGAAGTACGCAAAATGGATAATTCTAAGTACATTTTTATAGAATATTTAAGGAAATAATCTAGATATTTGTCACAACTGAAACCTAACCAAAAACACTAACTTTGACATTGAGAAATGCACGCAGAATATCATTATAATAATAATATACACGTATAATAATTGGATGGAGTTAAACAAAAAGTAACCGATCCGTAAAGTACTGACTGAGATAAAATTAATTGCCACTCATGGAAATTATAAAACTTGTCAACGTGTTTCGTATATTGAAAAAGGACGATCAAAAACTAAAGACAATATTTTGAAAAGCTGAATATGGAATAGGATCAATTTGGACTCCAACGAAGTAATATAATATACACATTATAAAGAATGTGATATTCTGTTACAATTCATTAATTGCTGAAAACTAACTGAACAAAATTAAAATATTACGTGACCCGTGTTTCATGTCCATCAGCTAATAATGTTTTTCTGCACCCAAACCAAGATCGCGGGTAACCTGTGGTCTGCAAAAGTTTCCAGGAGAAAATCAATAATAAGACTGACGCAATTATGAGTTAGAAGTTGAGAATTTTGAAAGAAATAATTTATAACTTTAATATACCTTCTTCCACTCAGTATTTAGCACGAGTCCGCTACTCCATTGCCCCCTCTACATATAACTCTGCATATCAACGTTTTGGATTTTATGGGAAAAATTAATATTTGACGGCTTTGGACGATAAATTTGTAGACAAGTCTCCACATATATTATTTCTCCAGCTGCAGTGTACATTTACGCGAAACTTTCGCAAAAATGGACCGAACAACCCTTAAAATAAGAAAAGATGAATCATTTCTCAATGTCAAGTCAAAAAATGAATCGTTTCTTAATTTTGAATGAAGAATTTGGCTGACAAAAGAGGAAGAGAAATCTAAAATTATTTAATGGTATAGCTAAAATTTCTTTTTACGAGGCAGCAGAGCAATCAGAATCACGCATTATACCAGACTTAAAAAACAAGATAATAAATAAAAAAGTAAACGATTTTGCAGACATTAAATTATTTAAATTTACTTCATATTTCTGTAGCGTTGAAAATAACATTATACGATTATAAATAGTCATGAATGGAATCACTAGAAAAACTATTCATTTCTTGAAAAAAGATCATATGGATTGAAATTTTGGACCGATACGAAGACTAATTTAGTCTAACATCAAATAACTTTTAAAAATTGCATTGCAAACTTTCTAATTATCTCTTCTATAGAGATTTCTAATTATCTCTCCTAGAGAGAATTTTCATTCAATATATTTGGTAGTGGTGAACATTTTCTACTCTTTGAAAATACATACCCTTTGTGTTTCATCGGAGAGATTCTACCGAGTCATTTGAATTGCATGCATTACCACATCGTCATAACAATGAATCACACTTAATCACATGTCAAGTTGCATATTTCAATTAGAACGTAATTACTAAAGATCAAAATCCAGATGTTTTGAGTAGAAGTCAGTAGGGAAAGTACGATTCATAGCGGAATGGAGAAAGCGAGTGGCGCGCAGGTGATCCACCACCTGGAGGTGGAAGGTAGAAATTTTAGCACGTGGCATTTCCGGGGGTTGTAGGGAGAGAAACGAAGAAAGTGAGTGCATTAATTTTATTTTGACAGTTTTCAATGCAGCTTCATTTAAAATCTTTAATTCTAATTATCATTTAAGGCCAGTGATAAGCGGTAATAGGCATCATGATAGACATCCTACTGTACTAGTAGTAGGAAGGAGACCTACCGATGGGATGAAAAAGAAATTGCGGGATGGTTGGGGAAAAATCCGGCGTTGGCAATGCCTTACTCTTAACGTTAGGCGCAAAGGGGTAACATGGTGTAACTTTCCATCTGACGGACGGTGCGCTGTCCTTGAAGTGGTCTCCAAATAGCAGCCCAAATAGGGACCAGTTTAGCATTGAAAAATTCTGTCACCACCGGGATACAAACCCGGAATCACAGGTTAGAAGTCAATATAATTTTTACCTTAAGTGCACTTAACAGCAGCCATTTTTATAAATTTAGACACTTCACCGTTATTTTCCAAAATATTTTTCCAGGTTTCTACGCGCTAAAAAAACATTTGGCTTCCATCTCAAACATATTTGGAAACCTTATGATGATTGATGATTCCGAATTGGAAAGTTTCATGATATTCTTGAGCAGAAGAATCCTTGGGTTTAAGAGTAGAAAGCAAAGTTTGTGTTTGAAGAAATAAATCAATCACTAAATCGTCTGCTCAGGGAAATAACAAAATTCCAGCTATTGTCTGATATGTATTTATTCCCTAAGGAGATATGGAAGTCAGTGCACTTGTCAGGTACTTTTATATTTCCACGTTTTATGAATTAGGGCTTAAATAATCAATAGTAGTGGCCTTGTATTAAGGGGTTACCGTGAAAACTTTCAATTAAATAAATGTTTTTTTTAAAGACATTCTACTCAAACCAAATTCCTCACTATCGATTTTATTTCATAATATATGCTTTCGAGTATCCTGTGGAACATTTTCCTAATTTTCGATAAAGCATAACAAATACAACAGTTGATAACAAAGATTATTTAAGGACAACACATTCTGAAAATGTACGTAATTAAATTCAAATATGATTGATATATTCCTGAGATCTACCAAGGCAATGGAGACATTTCTAGATCATCGTAAAGTCATAAAATTAAACCTTATCTTATCTAAATGCAGTTTTGCCTGTGATTCCACTTCAAATGTGACATATTTAAAGAAGTCATTTCCACCCTTTAAAATTGCTTTAGTATATACATTGTGCTCTCGTGGTTTTGTTCTTTCCTTAAGATATCTCTAGTGAAATACTTTTAAAATCTCGTTTGAAGTTTAAATGATGTCAATATTAACATGGGTCTACCTTTATTCGACTATTAATCTTGTCCAAAATTCATCTTGATTTAATCATTAATTAAGCGCCCCCAAACCTTCTCGTTTTATTTTTGCTTATAAGTACGACTCACCAAGCTCAAGTCAGAATAAGGCTGGTGACCTGTCTTATGATGAAGTGACAGAAATATTGGATTTAGTGGTTTAAAAATGTTTCGATCATGCGTCTTCATCGGGTGAAAAGGTTTGATCGCATAAAAGAAGACACACTCTAAGAATTCCTTTTGTATTTCCACATAAAATATTTATTAAGACAAACAGGGTTTCAACGCGTAGTATCACAATCAGGACCTGATTATGATGCTACGCGTTGATGCCTAGGTAGTCTGAATAAAAATTTTTCGTGGAAATACAAAGCGTATTCTTTGAGACATGAAGAGTTTCTATAAAGTAAGGCTGGAAACTACATCATATAAAAATCATACTTCGCTTACTCCTTGATACTTAATTTTAAAACTTCTTTCGTCTTGGTTGAAGGAAACTGAACTTCAAGGTTTTTCTCTTAATAATGATTCATTTGACCGCAAGCCCTTGACTCATGTCCCGCAATTTTGAAAAATTAGATCTTTTAAAAATAGATTAGTATAAATGAAATTATATTCATATAATTTCTCGAATTATTACACTATTTTTTATTCAGAAAAAATCCTGTGGCATCTGAAATTTTGAACTCCATTCCGTTTATAAAATCGTAATTTCAATGTTGCCTTTCCAAAAAAATACGCCTGTTCAAGACGTATTAACATACATTTGATTAATTTCATCACATGATTAATATTTGTTAAACTCATTGAAAAGATACTCACTAAAATGATACGAAGTTTGGTCATCTCGTGACCACTTAACTCCATTAAAAAATGAATGTGGTCATTTGGTGTTCCACGAGGACCATTTCTCTTTAGTGGTCTTCGAAGCTGCTCCATAACAGTATAATTTTACGTTCACGATGGTTAAGGAAAACGTGATCAGCCGAAAAGTCAAGCGGTTGGAATTGTTTCCATGGTTGACGATTCGATGTATCGATCGGGGAAAAGACAAGCCTGGGGTTTACCGCTGAAGGAATGCCGAAGCATGCAGATGAAGAATGGTTTGGGAGGTGGTCGGGTCGGAGGCGGCCTCGTTTGGTAGAAGCGGAGGGCGGGGGCGGGAGAGAACTGTTTTCCCGTTGATTGAGGAGAGCAAGACGAGAATGGGGCCTTCAGTGTCCCCCGTCCCGCCCAAGCGGGAAGAGACGGATGGAGCGCTGTGGTGGGGGAGGGCGTTTGAAAGGGAGTAGGGGTTGGTTTGATTATGGGGATGAATCCTTGAAAGCGGGAGGGGCCTGGCAGCGTGTTTGTGAGAAATGGGGAGAGGTGACATGCCTCGCGAATCAAAGGGAACCTGCGTGAGGAATGGGGGTCGAGTGAATCGGTACTCTGGAAGCCGCTTGGTAAATATTTGCGAACTGGAGGAGGACATGTGTCAAGATCAAATTAATTGCTGTAACACGAAGGTAGGAGATGCTGGAAGAAGAGAAATAGATATATAGAGAGAGGGTTGCGACTTAAACGGCGTACCTATTCAAGCCTTCAGAAAGGTCTTTACATATCAAACATGAATATTTCAGCTAAATTTAGGTCATACAAATAAATAAATATACATGCAAAAATACGAAACTTGAAATTGGTCCTTAATAAAAGAGGGTAAAAGAAGGAGTAAGAAAATAAAATCGGTACAAACAATCAATTGTACACTAGGAAAATTATTAATTGAATCGGGAAAATTAAAGAGAGATGGATGAAGTATTGAGAAAGTACAATGTTAGTATAAAAAGTATCGGGAACATTCTTTCCTGACTAGACGGTTCGTGGTAGGGCGCTCGCATCGCGGAGGCTCGGTTGTGGGTGTTCTGACCTTCAACACGCGCCAAGCGCCAATGTCCTGTAAGCGTTCCCTCAGGCTAAATCGTTTTTAGTGGACCCCCGTCGCGTGACTTGGTGCAGGCGCAAAATGCAGTGAACGATTTAACAGCGTCACGCCATCAAATTTATGTTGGACAGAGGAAATCGGGTACGAAGACGTTGGGCATGATTTGCGAAGTCTTCAAAGATGAAAGCATGTCACAAACTGCAGTTCTGCAAGTGACGCAAGCTCTTTAAAAACGGCCGAAAGAGTGTAGAGTCGAGCCCCGCGCTGGACGGTCAAGAACCGACGACAAAGTGCAACGTGTGCGTGGGGTGCTGAATTCAGACTGTTGGTTAAGTGTGCGCATGGTGGCAGATCGTATTGGAATCGATAAGATGACAATACACGCCATTATCACTAAAAATTTGGTGATGCCAAAGATCTGCGCTAAACTCGTCTCCCCGAAAGTCTTGACGGACGATCAAAAGGAGAGTCGAGTGCCTGCTTGCGAAGACATTCTTAAACGCGTTGAAGAAGACCCAGGACATTTTTAACAGTCCCGAATTGGCAACAGAAAATTATTTCCTATACCCAAAGTTGAAATTCTTCCTCAAAGGACACCACCATGGGATCGCAAGTGCTGCCAAAGAAGCTTGCTTATGTACCCTAAAGGGTCTTTCGGGATTCGCCTACCAGGGAGCCTTCGAGTCGTGGAAAACCGCCGGAATATGTGTGTCGACGCTCAGGGAATATAATTTACAGAATTTATAGGCCTTGTGTCAATCAATGTATAACATAGCAATTTTTCCGATACTTTCTATGCAACCCTTGTATATAGTTAAGACATTAGGTAAGGAAGTTTTGACATAGGTATAGAATATGACAAACTCGAAGTTGAAGATATATTAAGCCTAGACATACAAGGCACTAAGGGATTTGAAATCAAATTAGGCCATGGTAGTAGATAACATTCCCGAATAACTATTTGAGGGATTAGGTAAAATTGGACAATAGAGTTTTTATGAACTAGTTTCTATGGACTAATTAACTATGGGCATAAATAAGAGAGGAATTTTGTTGGAAAATATTGTCAGATCAGTGTTATTTCCCATCCTTACATCGGGAAAGGCGGCCGTTTACTTGAATGAGAACAAGTTTAGCACCGCATACAGCTTAAGTGGTACTGAGGTTCATCGACAAGACAATGGTAAGGAGAGTAAATGATTACATAGCTTGGATTATTAAATGGGAGAGACATGTGTGCTGACATAGTAGTAATGGGGTCACTAATAGAGAGGAACATGGAATTCAATCAATATATTTGTTTGTTTTGCAAACCGATGAGTTGCGAGTGGCGGGTAGATGGTCGGGAAAGGTAGTGTCAGGCAGAGGAGTAAAACAGAGATCACCATTGTTGCCTCATATTTTCGGGATAAATGAAGAAGGCAGAGACTTGTGAAACCTGGAAGAAGGAATGATTTTGAGCAAGGAATTCGTGACATTATTTAGGTTTGCGGACGATCGAAATTTAGTTAGCCGGTCAGTCAAAGGGTAGCAAGAAATACTGAGCACATTAAAAAGGTCAGTATCAAGAGTATGGGATGAGAATCAAAGTGATCAAAGAAAATGAAGAGCTAGGTTTTTGTCGAGGAAGAGGAAAGCTGAATTTAATTTGAAAAAAGGAATTTATTAACCAGAGCAGATTAAACAGTCTCGAAATTGTTTTGGAACATAATGGCCAAATTAATAGGGACATAAAAAGAAGAATTTTGTAAGGCAAAGAAATTTTCTCAAGAAGGAGGGAATTGATGACAGACCGTTTGAGTAAGGATGTTAAGAAAACTCGAAAATTTTTATATGGGGCATGGTTGTATGGCGGATACAAGGCCACTGAAGCAGGATGATAATAAGCATAGATCAGAGGCTATTGGAATGTGGGTGTGGAGAAGGATGGAAAAGATGAGGTGCACTCAAAAGAAAACAAACAAAGAATTGCTATATATGGTGGAGATGAAGACAGGATTGTTGAGAAAAATCAAAAGAGACAGGAAAGACCGATCCAATTGTCTTGCTGAAGACTGTGACAGAGGGAGAGAATGTGTTTATTATAGTGTCAGCTGTCAGGTTACATTTTGTCAAGAGAAACAAAGAAATGTATCTTTGTACTGTAACCTATCCTGGCCTGTGTCTATCCAAAACCTACTTTTAACAGTCGAATACCAATAATAATATAAAATAATGGACTAATTGCCCCATTGACCACAATTCATCCAATTTCTTATCATTCTTGGCAGATACCTCTTATTACCAGTATGCCATTCTATTACCTATCAATGAGGATTCCTTAAAAATTCTCCAAATTGTTCATTATATCCCTTTGTATTTGAGTTTGCATATTGAACTCCTCACTAGTTTCCCGCCTTAAACAGACTTTTAGCATGTGAGGCCAGCAACATTTTATGCATTGATACACTTATAATCATAAGAAATATTTATTTCTATTTAACTTTTTTAAATTTATATTTCAATCTATAAAAATATGGTGAGAACATAAATGCAATAAAAACTATTCGGCATTAATTAACTCAAAAATAAATTTAATACATGTATCACAAAAATGTATATAACGGGAATGTGAGTTCACCTGAAGCGCCAAAACGCGCCTGGTGACTATTAGTTAACATTGACATATATTTGTTATACCAATCTTCAGAACGACTACCGTGATGGATGGATATAGTCTCCCCTTGGTCATAAATTCCCTCAACTTTAAAGTATTTAAATTCTACTCGCCGTGATTGAAAAAAGAAGTTAAATAACTATCTTTGTTATTGCGGATAACACCCTACAGCCGTTCACATTTTAGAAAAAAACTATAAGTGTCAAGATATGTGCACCAGATGAAACAAGGGTCATCGAGCCCTAATTTGGCTTAACCTTGTTTCTTAAATCAATTCATTGAAAGTATATCCTGAAAAATTCTTAGGAGAAAATATGTTTTCATAATCTGAGAATCGAAGTGTGATCTCAGTTTCTCCATTGCCTTTTCAGTGCGAACAAGCGTTCTTTTGTTCTGTGCTTCCGAAACATTTCGAGAAAATTTGTCATAGCGAGCTACCATCGATGAAGCTCTCAAGGTTGCTCACCGGTTGCCAGTCACAATTTTTCATTTTTTCTTTTTAATGGGGCGTCAACCCAGAGGGGCGTCAATATCAGAGAAACATGTTCTAGCAATCAGATTTTGTATAGAAGAACCTCTTCCGCAAATGAACTCTCGTTTGATTTTATTTTCATATCGCACTCTCTAAAGAAGCTATTCGCTACTCAAGTTGGGTCGCCAATAGCGTCATCCCGTTTTCATACTTTCTTTCGAAATTTGCCTTTTCTAAATAAGTAAAATGCTTTCAATGCAGCTTAACTGTTCGCGCACAGGTCGCAGTATTAGAAAACGTCCAGTGTTACACACAAAAATAAAACAAATAAAATTAAACATGTACTAGTTCTAAGAACCACACGTTTCCGTCACAGAAGTAATCAACCAACTATAAATTTAAGTATTGGCAATCTCTGCTTCCCATGAAATTCTTTATCGTCATATAATAAGTCCGATGAGTGGATATTTGAACAAGTCACTCAATTTATGGAAGCGGAAACAAATAAGATCCAGGAAATTACCAACTACAATCATTAATATCTCTCCCTTGAAAAATATTTGATACATACTATATTTAAATATCAACTATTCTTAAACTTCAAAAGAGCTTGTGATATAGTATGACCTAATAAGCTAATTTGATTATGGGAAAATGTGGAAAACATGAAAAAATAGCTAATTGATTACGAAATTTTCTAAAAATTTCATCCTAACAAAATGTAATAATTTTAGTACTGATATTGACATAAAGGTCTCTACTATCCTGCAGATAATTGAGATTGGTTCCCCAATTTAATGATTATCATCAATGACACGGACAGTTAAGCAGCCAGCACGTTCGGATTTGTCGCTGATGATTCGACTATCAACTATCTACATGAGTAGTATCATGGTCTTTGTGGGATTTTATAGTAATCTCGATATAATTTCATCGTGTCAATATTGCGGTCTCTAACGAAATCTGAAAAAATGCCTAGTAATGAACTTCTGAGAAAATAAATTTGTATATCCTTACACCTATAGAATCGTAGAGGCAAACATGAGAGTTGCGAATCAAATGGTGAGTTCCACTACCATCGAGTCGGGCATCTGGTAGGCCGGTTAGGAATGCCTGCAAAGCTGCATCGAGGAATCTAGGGTTCATCGAACGGATGCTGGGAATCCAAAAAATCCAGTCGAATAAAATTTATGATGATGTTTCGAGAATAGATTAATTTTAGAGCTTGCCGTGAATTGCGTCGAGTATCTTGGACTCTACGCAAGGGGGTTTAATTTTGGAATTTAACATAATGAGGGGTAAATAAAAGATCATATGGAAATTGAGCCAAAGGGTAAAAAAATAAATAGATGATCCCCTGCCAAAATTACTGGAATGTTCAGGGCAGATTGGGAGGAATACTTTTTGGACTTGTCATTAACATTTAGGAGAAATTAATTTTGCGAGAGGACCTCATTAGAGTATTGTGCTCGCAATAACAACAAAGGTTTAACTGTTAGAATGTGAGAACTATAGCACGATAAGTTTAATTACACAGCCATTGAAGGCAGTTCTGATATTTCTTCCTAGAACGTCATCAAATATACCAAGAACTATCGTAGCGAAAATAAGTTGTGAGTGGGGCACGTGAAGCCATTGACGTAGTGAGGGCATTAGTTCAAAGAGCTCCGAATGCAGTCAGTCATTGTTTGCTTCGTAGATTTGGAGAAGGCGTTCGTTCGTCAATTTTGTGGAAACATGTGGAATATAGAAGTAAGCTTTAAGGATAGGGGACATATATGAAATTATGTCAGAAGGCATGGGCGAGGGTAGCAGGGGAGAAATAGAGTAGACGGCGATGGGCGGTTGGGTGAGAGAGGGCTGTCCATTATCGCCAGTACTTTTCATGGTGTACGCTTAAGAAATGATGAGTGGCATGGGAAGGGATTGAGCTTAGAATGAAAGAGAGCGATTTGATTAGCCAATCATATTTTCACATTGTGAAGCAACACAAAGTCATCATCCAACAAAGGGGTTGCAGTAACTGTCGAGCTATTTACAAGAGTTATATAAGAGCAACGAAATGGAGACTTCATTCAGAAAAACCAAATAATTAAATCAGTAAGAAATATACTAGATAAGATGAAGCAGTTCATGCGCTTCGGCAGTATTTTAGGGCAAATTGGAATTATTAGTTGGGACATTCGGAGGAGAATTGCGCTGACGAAGAAGAACAGAATTGACGCATCGATGCAGATTTGCTTACACGTTCAAAACGCTGTATGTAAAGGTGATAAAAAAATTATGGAAATCTTTAATGTCAAAAGTAGCATTGTGTGTGTATCTGAAACCTGGTCTTTGAGTTGAGAGAATGAGCGTAGACGTGGCTTTTGAGATGTGAGTGTGGAGAAGAATGGAGAATATATGTTGAGCAGGGAGGAATTTTCTATAAATTATCCAGAAGAGGAATTACACAGTGGATAGCGGATGCATGGAAGACATTTTGGAGTTTAAGTCGAATCAATCATTTCAGGCGTATTTTTGCGTAATTTTTTCATAATGACAGTGCCAAAATAAAACTTTGTAAATCCACATGAAAAATAAGCTTCAATGCAACCCAGTTGTCCGGTTTAATGCAGCCCGTTGCAGCGTTACCATGCCGAAGTAGAAAGGAAAATCTTGAGCCAAAAGCGGGATTAATGGAAGAAAAAGAGAATAACTATTAGATAGCATTAGGCCAGCAGAAGTGATGAAGTAGTAGTAGTTTTAGGGGTAGCGAATGACAGCTGCGGTAATTTGCACCATTAGGGATGGGCATGAGGAAATTAAGGATGGAGAGAAACCCGGCGTTGGCATTAGCCTACTCTTAACGAAAGGCGCCAAGGGTTCCGCACCATCCGACGGACGGTGTACTCACTCGTAAGTCCCCTCCAAAAAGAGATATCAAATAGAGATCGGTGTACCATTGAAATGTCCGTTGGTGTGTTTTGAATTTGGCTTGTTCAAAATATTTATTTTTAAAGTGAGCTATTTATGATGTGTTTTTCATTGTTAATAATGCGTTATTGGCACGTGTGTTTGTGTTCTCTTTCAGTGGTTTCGAGTTTGAAGTTATCTGTCATTTGACATCAAACAGCGCTACGGGGTTGACGTCTTCTCACTGTCAAGTCCTTCCCTCTCCCCGTTGATGATCACCGGCTGACCAAAAGAACGTTGTTGAAGCTTTTAAAAGTTTTCTAATTATTGGATATAGAATTTACTTAACTTCACAGTAGGAATCAGGAAAAGTTGAACTTCCTGGGGATAAAATGATACTCGATTCCCGTAATATTTACAAATATAAGTACTAGGGGCTTAACATTCCCTTCTACACCCTCTAGTGTCAGGTTTCAGGGTTAATTTCAATGTCGAAACACGATTATACCCTAGTGAGTGGTGTGGCTTGAACTCTCACGTCGTAGTTTTCAGATTTCTTTACCTGATAAAGAATGGCATTCTTGATGAATATAAAAAAAAAAAAATTCGGGACTTGTTTATTAATCATAAATGTCAAATACAATGCTCGCAGCGTGACCTCTCCTCTAAAATCTAGCAGTGACAGAGAAAATGGCATTTGATTTTGCGTCTTTGACAGTTCGAAATTTTTAAATTAAATCTTCCAAAAGGCGACAACTATCGACAAGATGTGTGTTCATCTCACTCATTCCTCGACTTCTTTATCTCACTTCTTCGTCCAACCGACCTCTGTCCCGAGCTTTCGCATGCCCCCTCCCGTCTCGCAGCTTCACCTAATCCGTCCCAATTGCCCCTCCTCCACACCCCCGACCGCCACTCCGAGACTGTTTGGTTCGCCTTATCGTCTGGGCTTGAATTGTCCCTCGTCCATCCTCTAGCTTATGCACGCTTACACCTTTATAAGTCGTGTTTAATTTTTTTCTCCGTATTATGAATTCCTTTGTCGAACTTCGTACTTATCACAATTTCAAGAGAGATAATCTTTGATGTGGAATCGCCAAGTATTTAAATCCACCACAATTAATCTGGTCCTAGAGCTAACACCAGAATCGAAATTTGCATACAAAATTCAGAATTTAACCGATTGACTCCCGAGTTTGCACATTTTCCCGAACGTATCTATTCATTCCCTTAATTCTCTTTATCAGTAGGGCAGAAAAAAACATATCTATCTGCAGTCCTTTTGCCCCAAACTGAACTCCGACGTCACGGGAGAAGGGCAATAAATGCTGGAGACCGTGAGAAGTGGATGTGTCATGCGCAGTGACTGATTTATGTTCGGGCGAGTCCAAGTTTAGAATACTACCCATAGAGGGGAGCGCATTTCGCAAGAGCACTTCAGTAGACGTAAAAATCTAGCCCCATTCGGTTGGAGGAGAGAAACTTAGTCCCTGGTACTCTCTTCTACCACCCTTTGTCTTATTTCCCACCCTGATTGCAGTATTTGGGTAGATCTCTCCTCCGAGTGTAATCTATCTATTACTTGAGATTGCACCTGCATAGTAGGCAGCTGAAGTTTCGGCCGGATTTCATTCAACGGAATACACTATTGCCCAAGAGACGCGCCAAAATTCTTCTTTTTTTTTCATTTAAATACCTTGAGGGTTTTGTTATTGGACGGCGATAAAGGAATGTAGAAACCTCCGGCTGTGATCGCAAAGTGCATTTTCCTCTCGCCTCAAGTGGATTTCAAGGTGAAGGGATGAGGGATTGACTTCCTCAGAGTGCTGCCAGCCACCCTTGGACCTGCCGCACACGCCAAGAAACAATAAGCCTGGCGGAGGAAGAAATAAGGACCCCCTGGAATCTCCGTGGCCGATCTCCACCACGCAGCATGCATCTTTCGAATTGCCCTCCTTAACGGCCGATTTTTTTTTCTTTTACGAGAGGGGAAGAGGAAAGATTTCGGGAAGAGATAAGACAGGACTCCGAAAATCCCCGCCGGAATATAATTTATTCGCGCCTCGTGTGATGTTCGCATTTTCTGCTCCAGCGTCGATAAACGTGTGAGGAAAATCCTTTATAAGAGTTGAGAAAAAGCGTGGGACCTATGATAAAAAAATATTAAATTCAGCATAGCAGAATACTCTGATACTATTTTTGGTCTATTATAATTTTGAACAAAGTATATTTAATAGAAAACTGACTTCGAAAACCGATATGCAATTATCCAAGCGATAGTACTGACGACCAACGGTACCAATTTGCAAACCTATTTCTCGTACATATTATCTCTTTCCCTTCCCTGATAGGTGATGAATTCCACATCATTGCGAATAACATATTAACTTTCTATCATTACGTTGAATTCATTTCTAGATCAAGGAACCGATGGGAGTTCCTGCATTTTTTAAATATGCAATATTAGCGCTTGTGGAAAATAATTACCTCACACTCCTATTTTCCATTTATATTATTACGTACATATCTGGCATTAAAATATATTTAAAGTGAAAGTGCCAGAGAAGATCGGGAGTTAGACAGGGATTTGGAGAAGAGGAGATTTGGCAAATAGAAGGGAAATGAGGAATGCTTGCTGGTAAACAGACGTGTGCGTTTCGTCATTGTTCAGTCTCGGTCTAAAGTTTAAAAATTTCCTACGTATATTTGCAGTGTCGAAAATTCTCGTGTGACTGCTCTTAGCTTTAACTGCTGTATAGATCTATACTGCTTTTCCCAGAATAGAATGGATGAAAGTAAGTGAAGATAATGGTTGAAAATTAAGAGTCAACCTTTACCGTTCTCAAATCAAAAAAAAAGACAGAAAAGCTGAATAAGGACAATTATGGGCTCAAATTTCTCGTATTTTACTTAAAAAAGCTATCATCGGTTATTACTTAAGTCTGCGTGTTTATCAAAGATTTCTGGAAATGGAATCTATTCGTGCATCTTATTTTGTGAGGTTGGTTGTAACATGAAGAAGCATATTCCCGCGTTCGACTACCCTTTAAATACCTTTGCATAACCCGACCATCTGACGTATCTATTACGAAGAGGATTAGTAACCAAAGTAAATTTTTGGCAATAAATATGAGTAATCCTTGGTTCTTATATATCCACTAGTTTTGAAAAGGGTTTTTTTGATCCAAAAATATATAAGCTTTGTTTATCATAATTGTTTTCTTTTAAGGCAAATTTTTACTCACATTGCGAATACGTAAGATCAGATAAGCCGGAAAACCGCTGTAAACTAGGGTTGTACATCTAAGATGAACAAAAAAGCATATTTTGCAATGGTCTCAAGTATTTAACGTACCTCCTACTAACATAGTCTAATGCATCTAGCTACTTTTGGTAATTTCTCCGAACATTTATGCTGAGTTTCCCCAAAATATTTCAATTGGTCACCGGCGTGTGCTTCGGGAAGGTCTTTTGTCACGCAAAATAACCATCAGCACAGCGAGGTCAAATCCTTGTTTATTGGCAGTCACTATTCTCCACGAAAGACTCCCTCCCACCTGTGCCCCAGAATCAGGGTGAGCGATGAGAACGAGATCACTCATGTATTAACCAAATTCAATATCACTTAATTAAAAATTGCATCTAAGAACTTTATATGCACCCAATATGTTTACATTTTTCCTTGGGCACGATTTTCATTTCCAGATGCAATTTCAACGTGTTCATCTACCTTATAGTCTGTCAGCCTCAATCTGCTACACCCAAGTGATTTGATCAACACGTTGGCGTACTTTGGGGCCGTAGTAATTCCATCGTTATCAAAGTTAACTTCAGGGTTCTACAAGTTTATATTTATTTAATAATCGATTTGCACATAAATCCCCAAATAACTTACCTCTAACTTGATTCTTTACAAATTAGCAATAGTTGGCAAATTAGTGGAAAAATCTTGAATGGATTTTCTTATCCTTATAGTTGTCTCTTGGCGTCTTTGAGTTTAAGAAGTTTGCCCTTCCTAGTTTTTCTAATAACCAAATCGCACCTTTATTCACTTCGAAACAATTTTTGAGGAATTAAATAGTTAATCTTTGAATTTGATCTCATTCCTTTATGTAGAACTCCTCCAGTTGATTTCAAAGACGTTCCACACACCAAACGAGCCTTAGTCAATATGATATATCTCCTTTAATTTTCCTAGCATTTCCTCACGATCCGGCGATTTAAACCACGTTTCCTTATGGTGGATGCACTTATCCTTCCAGTATGCTCGCATGAATTTCGAAATCACCTTCCACCCATCGGGCCTAGTTTCATTCCATAAGTGGGTACTGCGCTAAAAGCTTTAGAATCCCGTGAGGCTTTTTATATTTCATTGGTACAGGTAAAGCTAATCAAACGTTTTATAATATGAAATATCAACAACACTACCCGTAATAGACTAATGGTTATGTATTGCAGCAACCGCCTAGGGATCGGAACAACATTCAAGAATAAAAATACGAAGAAATTTTAGAAGCAAGTAGAAAGCACAGTTATGGAACAAATAAATACTAGGACTCCAAATATTGACGTTGGATTTTAAATGTATTCAAGGCAAACGATCGTCGATATCATGCAGTTTTTGATTTTATGAGACATGCTAGCGATTCAGCGGATAATCGACATACTTTGAACACGACATTATTATTGGCGATACCGGGAAATGGAATGCATTCATATACGTATCTTATCTTTTCAGGCTTATTGCATCATGAAAAGGTTTACACCCAATCACCCAGTCTAAATCCATTGACTTCGTGTGACACCGAACTGATTTCTACGACCGTTTCATTATCATTAATTACATGGATTTTACTTTCTGTGCGCTGGGATTACCTAGAATCTCATACCCTATTATTTGTTCTTTCCTTTATAAGGTTGCATTTAAATGATTACGTGTACGTACTATCAAAAATTAGATTACGTTCTTTGCATCATAGAAACGATTCCAGATGTCGGAGAAATGAATAGGTTATTTATCATAGAAGTACAAAGGGAAACACTCGAGAGGTGCTCAATTCTCCCTTCTCTGTATTGCGCCCATGGAAAGGTGCACAATATTTCTGCATGCGTACATTTTTTTTCCTTGAGTACCGGGCTGTCTCCTCGTTTCAATTAATGTTCTTTTTTCAGCCAAAAAGTCGTGAAGTATTAATCGAAATCGGTGAAATTTTTCTCGCCACTCCGTCGTCCACTCCCTCGGCCTATCTCCTCAATCTCCCACGTTGAATTATTGCAAAATTATTCTGCCACGGAGAGTAGGGTGCATTAGAAACGTTATAGGGCGCAAGTGGGACCGTTATCGCGGAGTCGCGTCATGCCTGTCGGTGTTACTCTCCCCCCCTGCCCCCTCGCCCCCTCCCCCACCTCCACGCCACCCCTCAAACGCCATCAATCTCCACCTCTTCTTCTTTTTCGCCCCCTTGTCGTCTCCCCCAACGCGAGTGGTTTGAAGGGAAAAAAGGAGGGTGCGGATGCTTCGGTGGTTCCCCGCCCGCATTCGACGCGTCCGAATGCGAGGTCACCCCGTCAGAACTTAATCTCGGCCCGAGATCTCTCCCCTTGGAAGTTGGGAGTCCCCATCCCCCACCCTCAAGTACCTATTCCCTCCGTGTCGAATTATTATTGTTATTAATGCTTACTCATTGCTCCAATTCGGTCCGATTGGGTCCAGGGGTTTGATTGGCCCCGATGTGGGCCGATGGAGTGTTGACCAACGGTCCCTGAACCATTCCTCCCCCACTCCCAATCCGGGATTGGGGTCTGTCGATAGCATACACTCGGGCTATTATTTATACCTCGAATACCGGCCTTAGTTGTTATGCCAAACGCACTAATTTCCTTATATTACGAGATGCGGACTCATGCATGATTATCTACTCTCTGAGCAAGGAAGGATGGAGAGATATACTTACATCAATTGACAAAATTTGATATCTAGATCTCTCTAATAAGTGATTGTTTAAAAAATAATTTTCTTCTAAAGGCTGAAGCTTACCATTTTATAGCATGAGAATTTATTCTTAAACCAAAAGTAGCTTCACAATAATCGAGCTGAAATATAAATATACCCGTATCTTTACTTATTTCATTGAAAGAATGAACTTGTCAGGACGCAACTAGATAGGATCTTAAGCAAATCAAATCTAAAAGCACTTGAGGATTCATATGAGTGTGTTGCAGCGTTTACCATTTCTCAACCTGTCTGAATTTAACAACAAAAGCTTTCATATTTGTGGTGATTGTAGAATTTGGGGTCAATTCCTTGTAATCAGATCTTCAAAAAATATTATACTTTTACATTGAAATTTTGGATCTCATTGCACTATTGGAGTAGTAATATTTTATTTAATTTGGTAGATGTACATTTGAGATATTAGGTATGTATGATTAAATGAAATCGATTAATGAATCCTGATTTTTTCTCAGAGTATTATTCTGCATATAATTATTTTGTTAACAAAATTTCTTTCGATTTTGTCAATTCTTAATTCACAGATATGGTATTAATGAAAAAAATTTCCAAGCATTAATGTAAACGACATTGATAGCCGAGAGAATTTTACAAGCACGGTATAATTTTGATTAATATTTTCACAGAGACTTCAGCTTTTAATAAAAATACAAACAACGAAACGATATTATTGTAATATGTCACCATTTGTTGTTTAATTGTTTTTAGTTGGACAGCAAATAGAAGCATAAAGTAAAAGTATATTTTTTTCTTAGAGTGCTCAAATAGTTTCCATGAACATCCGGAATTCAGCCCAATGACACCAGTGAATCCTCCCAGAATTTTGAATGACGTTGCTTTCCCTCCTAATTTTCTTCCACCCTTCCTCGCAAATGACGCGAACGAAATTATTTTTACATAACTGTGGGGTTCTGAAGAATTTTTTCTTCTTTTTGATTGTAATCTGAGGGTAAAATAATTTCTAAATTTGAAGTTTTCATAATATATGTGTATATATATATATATATATATATATATATATATATATATATATATATATATATATGTATTTATACACACACATATAAATATATATATATAATTTTATATATATATATATATATGTATTTATACACACACATATATATATATATATGTATTTATACACACATATATATATATAATTTTATATATATATATATATATATATTTACGCACACAAATTGTATATTTATATAATATTTTATATCTATACAAACAAAAATATGTCTAACCCACGAGGGGGCGAACGTACCCCGGTTATTTTATAGTTTTTCGGGCGTGGCAATGAATTTTCCATAATTGACCGTCAAATGGGACTTATTTCCGTAATCGAAGGAGTCTATCATTATTTTTTTCGGCTTACTCCACCAGCACTTGTGGAACACATTCCTCATACGGCTTTTGCTCACCACCATGAATGTGCCAGAAGCAACCGATCGATTTGATTGCTATCAAGCCGTGAGTGCCCTTGGATTTATGACGACGGATCTCGCAGCTCTTTAACGAGCACCCTGGCGCTACGTCTTAGTCGAGCGTTTGGATTTCTCGAAGCATCACTTGCACCCGATCGCTAATCACAACTCATCGACCGCCACCCCACACCATGGGTCTTAATAATCGCGATTTGCGATCGAGCATTGGAAATGCCATTTATTGCCTTTGCTCAAGCAAATATCCGCGCCCGAAAAAGGCCTATATCAATCTGGTGAGCCCACATATATATCCGCCTCGAATGGTTCTGTCCCTGTAGGCTCGTCGAGGTCGTCAATCATCTTCGACCCCTGTGGGATTCGGTAATTTTCTTATCTTTTTACATGAGCCATGAGGAAAACGGGATTTTACACTGACTGTCAAGGATGCATTACTTGAGCTACATGGGCCTAAGCTTTGTTAAGGCCCATGTAGCTCAAAGTTGCTTTGCTAAGGCTGGCTAAAGAACTGCGGCCTAAATACATAGGGCGCAGTATTGATGCTAGAATACCTGTTATCATGCATTGTATTTTTAATGTATTTTGCTAACATTTCATTTAAATTTAGGTAAATTAGTGTAGTTTAATAGCATAATCTAGGGATTAATTTTTTACCACTGTGCTACGCTGTAACAGTGTACGATAAATTTTCCAATCGAATATTTTCTCACCTATGCGACAAATTAAGATATAAAGTCACCTCTATAACTCAATGGGTATTTTTCTTTTTACAATGACATTAATGGATAGCAACCCATTTATAGGTTGTTTTAATCTATCGAGTTAATGGAGGGTCGTATGATTTTTATTGGAAACTATCAATGATACAACTTGACGATAAAAGAGGACACTTTGCTTTTCCTCATAGAATATTTTTATCACGACCTTGGTATCGTTACAGCGTAACACCTTCCGGCAAAATGAAAATTTTGGAACGTGCATGCATATATAAATCCTGGGAAAGAGGGGCGGGAGGGAAGGAGGTGAAATGAACCAAAGAATAATGGGGAAGAGGGGAAAGTGGGGTAAGAACTTAGGTCGCGATGAAAATATTTTATGTGGAAAAGCAAAGACTCTCCTTTCATCATGAAGGATTTCCACCATATTACACCTGACACTGTGTTACTTATATGCAAGATTGAAGTATAGGATATATGGGTTGAAGTAATTACTTGTATAAATACCATTAAATATAGGGATTAATATTTCATTCCGGTAAAATTTGCTATATTTTCAATAAAATGGTATTAAGATTAATCACAGTATATCTGGATACGAATTACAGCTTTAAATCTTTGGGATTCTGGGGTTTTTATGGCATAATAACCTCAGAATCCTAATATTGAAAAAAAATCGTCCATGGGATTTAACTAAATCCCAATTCATTTCGAAATTCTATTTAATTAATTTATTTCCTTACCGATGCAAACAATTTGATTTTGGAACATTGTCATTGCCTCTTTTTTACCAATTCAGAAGGTGATATTTTTCAGCAACGAATCGCAAGGAATACTTCGTTCAGCGATTGCGTAACCGAAAACAAAGATCATACATTACATGATTTATCGTGTTTCACACATTCAAAATTAATTATTTATTCCTTTAGAACTTTCAATTTCAAACTTATACAGGAACAAAGGAGTCCCGCGCCTGTATCAAATTAAGACAAAAGGGAACGTTATAATATGTGAAATTATAAATTTGTCTACCACATAATTAATTAGTATTACATACAAATCGCGTTGGATTTGTAAATTCGCAAATGGATTTATAAATTACGTTTCCTGGATAGCTCAAGTGGTTAAGAGCCTCCGCCCGGCAAGTGGAAAGATCCGGAGTTCAAGTCCCGGTCTAGGAAATATTTTTACATTCGTGATCTGCCTGATTCCGCCTTCCCCACTTCTCCTGTGTTTGTCCATATAAATATATATATATATATATATATATATATATATACTACCTTGATCAAAAAGTTCCCGGAATAACCACCGTGTGGCGCTCCCATCGTTCCGATTTGAGTTCTGTTTTTTTTGTTAAATTGGTACATCTGTTGTTGATATTCCCTTTAAATCTTAGTGTCATAACTTGACATTTGCAAAAGTTACGTAGCCAAGAGTACATCTATCTCTGTGTGTGTTGGCGATTTTTTACAATTTCAGAAATGGATTTAAATTTGCAACAACGAACTTGTATTAAATTTTGCGTAAAAAACGGATTTAGTGGCGCACGGACGTTGGAAATGTTGGAAAAGTGTTTCGGCAACGATTCTCTAAAAAAACGGTCGTTTACCAGTGGCACGAGCGGTTCAGAAGTGGTCGTGAGTCAATCGAAGATGATGAACGCAGTGGCAGACCATCGACATCGAAAGTCGGTGAAAAAATTGATAAAGTAAAAGAAATGTTGGTCAATAACCGCAAATTAACCATCAGAGAAATAGCGGAGGACTTGAACATTGCCTATGGATCCGCCCAAGACATTGTGGTTAATGATTTGGGTTTCCGTCGTGTAGCAGCAAAGTTGGTGCCAAGAGACCTCAATTTCATGCAAAAAAGAGACCGTGTTGACGTCGCAAAAGACATGATTTGCGAGGCTGAATCCGATCCCACATTCATCAAAAATATCATTACTGGAGACGAGACGTGGGTTTATGAGTACGACACGCAATCCAGACATCAGGCAAGTGAATGGCGTTCACATAATGAGCCGAGACCAAAAAAACCACGTCGTTTTCAGTCAAAAAAGAAGGCAATGCTGACGGTTACAACGGTGTAGTGCATCATGAATTTTTGCCAGAAGGCCAGGCAGTAAACAAAGAGTATTATTTGGGCGTTATGAGACGTTTGCGTGAAGCAATTCGCCGAAAGAGACCAGAAATGTGGGCAGAAAACTCGTGGATTTTGCACCATGATAACGCACCGTCGCACAGTGCTATCATTATTCGTAATTTTTTGACGAAAAATGCAACAAATACCATCCAACAGCCACCGAATTCACCTGATTTGGCTCCCTGTGACTTCTTTCTGTTCAATCGAGTTAAAAAACCATTACGGGGAACGCGTTTTAGCAGCCGAGAGGAAGTAATGGAAAAATCGCAGGAAGCACTGATGGACATACCGAAAACCGAATATAAAAAATGTTTCGAGGATTGGATCAAGCGCTGGCATAAGTGTGTTGCAGTCGATGGGGATTACTTTGAAGGGGACAATATAGATTTAGATGAATAAACTTGTATTTTTAATTTTCTGAATAAATTCCGGGAAATTTTTGATCAAGGTAGTATATATATATATATGGGTCGCGGTAGTCCAGTGGGTAGAGCGTTGAACTGCTGACCAGAGGGTCCCGGGTTCGATTCCCGGGCAAGGCACTCTGGGCACCTGCAGCTCCACCCAAGCTAAAGTGACTTTTCGGGTACCAGGTCTTCCTGGGAAACCATAACCGGCACAGGGAAAGGAACTGGCCCCCCTACCCTGATGTGTGAATTTTCACACGCCGTATTGGGCTTAGTACTTCTTCATTTGGCACTCCAATTGCACGATGAATATAACATTTTGTTAATATCTTCATTATCAAATGCTTCTTGGAGTGGGGAGTATTTAAGGGAGGCGACCGACAGCTGAGGTCATTTGCGCCATAGGAGATGGACACGAAAGGATGAAGGGTGGAGAGAAACCCGGTGTCGGCATTAGCCTACTCTTTGCGAAAGGCGCCAAGGGGTCCGCAGCTTAACGTCCCATCCGACGGACGGCGTACTCACTCAAAGTGCCCTCCACAAAGCACCTCAAGTAGAGGTCGAGATACCTCAGAAAAATAATCAACACCGCCGGGATTTGAACTCGAGCCCTCTGGGTGGGAAGCCAGTACGATAGCCACCACACCAATCCCGATCCCCTAACTTTCATCTATATTTTATGATCCCTATTTCTCTATAAGGAAACGTATCCGATAAAGGCGATCACTCCAATTGCGAATGTTGAGTGGGAGTGTGAACAGACAAAATACATTCTAGTCGATAGAGTGTTTTTACACACCGATTTCGAATGAAAGGTTCCGCTAATCCGCTCAAAACTATTGAAAATATGCGAGTTCTCAAATTGAGAACTGCAATATGTGTCAGCATGGGCCATCAGCTAATGAACCCATTTATAAATGCATAATCGATTCAATTAGTAACTCACTCCTTTTGTCACGATTCACAATTCTTCTGTCAGTTTAAATGCAGTGGAAAGTAGGTACCAAGGTTTCAACGCATGCCACATGTATAGGCATCACCAAAGTTTTATCTTTGGTATTTATGCAATTGGTGAAAATTTCCAGTTGGAAATTTCATGGCAAGAAAAACATTATGTCCAGCATGTTACGCTCGTTATCCTTATTTAGGTACAATGAATATAATATAACTAAGACTTGGGATGCGTGCCTGGAATAATAATCATATTTAAATATGTCATTGGACAGTGTAAAATTCAGAGGGATAGTGAATGGGAAATTATTCAATTTCATATTTAATTTGGATAGACAAGACCTTCGCCCGAGTTTCAAACTGATACCTCGACTATTATAGCATTCACTTTCATTCCCGCATACATACGAGTCGGACATTTCTTGGCAGAACACTAATAGCTGAGTTTCGCAAGAGTGCCCTTTTCTAAAACCATATTACGACGGAATAAATGAAACAGACCAAACCAAATTGCCAAATTAATTTTACACTTGCCCACAAATCTTACAATGGGCAGAAATATGATTGTTTAAAAAGCCGAGAAGAGCAACTAGGTGTCATATATTCCACGTCTCCATATTTATTTTGACATGTCAAAGTGCGAGGTAATTGCTCGATCGAGTGAAAGGTCGTATCGCGTGTCATTTTGAATTCGGGGGAAACGATCACATTACGTTTGTTTCCTGGTGTGAAAATGGTATTTAAGCAACTTAATGAAAGAGAATAAGATAAAAATATTTAAAATTATTTGTTTGATTTGTTAACTCACAGGTAAAATCTTTTATAAGGGTGTAGTTTGAAATCGTACTTTCAAAATTTAAAACTTCAGTTTTCATTTAAGTATTGATGCTGATATATGGAGAAATTCACCGTGAGGAAGAAACTTTCATAGCAATTGTTAGGAATTTAATGAAAGAATATATTTAAAATTTGCATGAATACGAGGTAACCAGACTACGATGAAGCTTTGCAGATGATGGTGGGCTGCTGCCGAAAGTGGGACAAAAACATATTTGAGGAGTTATTTGAAGATCACATGCAATCATGTTATGGTTGCATTCAGCAGGAAAACCATCCCTGGAAGTCAATTTGGACTCAAATAAATGTAAGATTGGTATTTGTATTGGCTCAATATTTGATCATGTGCAGTATAGTTATATTCAACTGATGCCATCTAAATATACTTAATATTGTGCTTCCTATAAATATTTTTTTAAATAATATATTTCAGAGGTTGCGTGAATTGCTATGCCGGTCTTACATTTTGTATTCTAAGCTAAAAGTTTCCGCTAACTCGATTAACCATTTCCTCACCAGCAAATATCGTATTCGCCTACAACCTAAGGTCGAAACCGTTCATCTAAATTTTATAGGGTATGAAATGAACTGCATTTTACCTGAGAATGTATATAAATATAGTATGTATATTATGACGCAAAATAGGTTTTTGAAAGCTTTTTATATGCATGTGCTAAAAGTGGAAAAGGTAAAATGGGCAAAAGAAGAGAAAAATAAGTGAAGGTATGAAAAGGGAAGATGGTTGCTGAGAGAAAATCAGAGAAGGTTGGAAAATTGGATCCTGAACATATTGTACGGCAATGGAAGTTTAAAACCAATAGTAAAGCGGGAAGTACTTGGTAAATAAAGTAGAAAGTGAGAAAAATTAAACTTTAGGTTGAACTGTACGACTTTCCAAGGATTCAGATTACCGTCAATGTACTAGCACTTTAATTAATGAGTTTCCTGCCAAGAACATATTTCATGATAGACGAGGATAAAACCCATGACTTTCCCGAAAATGACTGACCTTTCCGGTTACCTAGAATGAGGTGAATGAAGCTTGGGCGGAAATATGGGTAATAGGTGTGGAAATATGTCCCTTATACAAATACCGATACCGGTTTTTCTAACATATCCCGTATATACAGGTATAATATTTTTTTTCCAGTGAGTTAAAAATAAAAGTGAAAAATTAAAAAAAAAACATTTATCGCTTTTTAGTTTCAGGGATTTGGAGCAAAGTGTTTGGTTCGAGAATCATAGATATGTTCCCAGAGGATATTATGGAAAGAAGGGAATTCCTATTCATATGATAAACCTGAAGGTTGGAGTTTGAACATTTCGAAGTTTAGCGTTCGCATTCAGATTTTTCCATATAATAGTAACTTCAGCAGCAAATTTATACTCATTGCTACTATTTAGCCGTCGTCCCTGTTGTAAATGAGATAGGTAGTAGTTTCTTCAGGATACATCCATATTGGCCTCAATTATTTTGATTCAGTTTATATAGCACCACATTTTGGTCCTCTTCGTTATTTTACATACAATTTTTATTATGAGCAAAAAAAATATTTCTCAATTAATAACAATAGCCAAAATTTACCGAAGTGTTCCTTCTGATTTTCAGAGAACGCGCTGACGCGCCCTAAAGCGGGGATTGCTGTGACTCCCTCCTCCATGTAAGACAGACGCCAGTAGGTTTGTACAGCTTTTAAAAATAATACAACAGTTCTTGACGCTCATTAGAGGTTAATGAAAATGATTTCCAACGATAGTGCTACGTACAGAAGCTAGGTTTATGAAAATTTGTTTGTGAGCAGGGCAGGACACTATTGGAAGATTTAGGATGGGAGTCACTTGTTGACCATAGGTTGAAATTACTTGGTGCATTCTAGGCTGGTCAAGTATGTTAAGGGCATATTACAGGCCCCGACTTATTATGGTAGATCAGATCAAGTATGTAAAATCAGCGAACTAGAAAGTAGAAAGGATAGATTCAAAATGCTGTGTTTTTCCTCTTACGATTAGATAGCCACGTAGATATTATTGCACGCGAAAAGAGGTTAATTAATATTGGCCATGTGTATATTTTTTTAAATATCATACATAAATTTCAAATAGACTCATTTTTATAACATTGGTCCCGCACGATTTGAATAAATCCTGTTATTGAATATTCTTCCTTATAAACACCTTTTATCGTGTGATTAACTTTGTTACCGTGCATAGACGAACTCATATATGTGCAGAGGTGTAAATATCGTGATTTTGCATGCATGACTGGTGACCTATTACCCCCGCCACACACCCTTGTGGCGGCTTGCGGGGCATAATGTAGGCGTAGCTGCGATAGCTCCCATCCCAGTGGACAAATAACTTCCTCCCCTCCCGTCCTCTCCAGAGACTCATGGAGGGAAAATTATGGTATTTACTTTGTAGAGTTTCCTCTTGGTTGGTGCTAACATTATTTCAACTCATAGAAACTAATACATTTTTATACCCATAGGCGTCGCCCGGAATCGAGGCCTTCTGTCATAGCCTAACCACTCATAACAGCTTGGACAACACCTGCTATCGCCATATTGATCGACGACAGGCCAAATCGTTTTCAACCGCAGCGTAAACAAACGGAAAAATGGTAATCAATGGATTTTTATATCATTTATCATTCTCACTATGCATGCATTACATACGCTCAAATTGCATAATGAGGTTTAAAGTTCACACACCCCCTCTACCATACCCTCCGAGGACGCTGGAAGAGCATACCGTGTTTATAATGAGTTTTAAAAGAATGTTGTATGATTGCGGTTTTAATTAAATTGGAAAAAACTTATTTTAAAACAGTCTATTTGGCTCATAGGACTTTCAGTCCAACATTAGTATTTCATCGACTCAGGTGGAAGGTAGAAGCCAATTCCCATGTCACTGTAAATTTCTACTTGGCAACACATTCTGATCAGATAGAACAGAAATGTAGGAAATATAATCTTCATTCCATTTGACCACAATAAGCCAAGTCATGCATCATCGATTCATTTAGTAACTGTCTCAATTTCTCACGATCAAGTTATTTTCTTATGTTAGCTTAAACGCTGATGGAAAAGGAACTTACTGCGTTGGAAAGTAGGTACAAACGTTACAATGCAATTTATACCCGCAGTAATCACCACGTGAGATAAAGCAGTATGTATTTCTTCATACAATCCCAGTACCAGCGAGGTATCAGTTTGAAACTCGGGCGAAGGTCTTGTCTATCCAAATTAAATATGAAATTGAATAATTTCCCATTCACTATCCCTCTGAATTTTACACTGTCCAATGACATATTTAAATATGATTATTATTCCAGGCACGCATCCCAAGTCTTAGTTATATTATATTCATTGTACCTAAATAAGGATAACGAGCGTAACATGCTGGACATAATGTTTTTCTTGCCATGAAATTTCCAACTGGAAATTTTCACCAATTGCATAAATACCAAAGATAAAACTTTGGTGATGCCTATACATGTGGCATGCGTTGAAACCTTGGTACCTACTTTCCACTGCATTTAAACTGACAGAAGAATTGTGAATCGTGACAAAAGGAGTGAGTTACTAATTGAATCGATTATGCATTTATAAATGGGTTCATTAGCTGATGGCCCATGCTGACACATATTGCAGTTCTCAATTTGAGAACTCGCATATTTTCAATAGTTTTGAGCGGATTAGCGGAACCTTTCATTCGAAATCGGTGTGTAAAAACACTCTATCGACTAGAATGTATTTTGTCTGTTCACACTCCCACTCAACATTCGCAATTGGAGTGATCGCCTTTATCGGATACGTTTCCTTATAGAGAAATAGGGATCATAAAATATAGATGAAAGTTAGGGGATCGGGATTGGTGTGGTGGCTATCGTACTGGCTTCCCACCCAGAGGGCTCGAGTTCAAATCCCGGCGGTGTTGATTATTTTTCTGAGGTATCTCGACCTCTACTTGAGGTGCTTTGTGGAGGGCACTTTGAGTGAGTACGCCGTCCGTCGGATGGGACGTTAAGCTGCGGACCCCTTGGCGCCTTTCGCAAAGAGTAGGCTAATGCCGACACCGGGTTTCTCTCCACCCTTCATCCTTTCGTGTCCATCTCCTATGGCGCAAATGACCTCAGCTGTCGGTCGCCTCCCTTAAATACTCCCCACTCCAAGAAGCATTTGATAATGAAGATATTAACAAAATGTTATATTCATCGTGCAATTGGAGTGCCAAATGAAGAAGAGTGATCATTGCCTGGACTAAACAGTATAAAAAACAAAATGTGGTTAAGCGTTAAAAATCCAGACAAAGGAGATCAAAGGCCAGGGAAATAAAAGGAAAATTTCTGCAGCTGCAAGTCTTCTAGCTAAGGATTTTTTTCTGGATATGAAACACAATAACGTACGGAAGGCTTAGATTGAGAATGTATAACCAAAATAATCATGCTAATTTAAAACAGCAATGGGTTAATTTTGGAATCGAATGCAAACGTTTTATTTCCAACAATTTTGTTGGGATTTAATTACAAATATGTGACATTTTGAAAATTCATGGGCCAGATATCATGTACTGATTCCACTCTCGCGACCTTGATTTTTTTTTAATTCCACTATTAGTATGAATAAATAAAATCAATACGAAACCATAACAATGTTTTTGTTTAGTATTGATTTAACTGCTTTTAACAATCAGCCATTTCAACTGTGTGGACATGGAATCGATAAAAAATAGCGTAGTTTCCGACGTGATACGGTGGAATTTGAACATAATAATGATCAAATGATAACACTATTACACTAGATATTGGTTTGTTACCCGACCGGTTTCGATGCACTACATCATCTTCAGGTCCTGAAGATCTAGACCTCTAAATGATATATTTGGTCGAAACCGGTCGTCTAATAAACCAAAACCTAATGTAAAATGGCAATAATTTGGCCATTGTTAGAATAGATAAAAGAAATTACTGACGGCTCAATTTTGTGCATTAACTCTACCAGATAAACGCCATCAACTTGGTAAATTTTAGATTTAAGCAATAAGTCTTAATGCAGATATATGGGTAAGCGTCTTTCACTTAAATTTTACCATCATCCCTGAAATCTTTTGAATTCTCTCGCATTGAGGATTGATTTGCACCGTTATTTCAGCGATACTGGTGCTTTCTTTACGAACATAGTTCAAGGCCGAGGACAGGGTTTAAAAAGCTCTCGCTCGACAGAAACACGATGGTTTGATTGAACCAAGCAGCCAATGCGTCTCAATACAGCACAGCGAAAAGGCTACGGAGCACCACTCTCACTCTATCTTGAATCGTCGAAAAATCTCTCCCTACTCGTGACTTCGCCACCACAAGGGTGCTACGCTTCTCACCGCTCCGAGCAGCCGCTCTTAAATTTTCGACGGCCCGCCCTGTAGCTTCCCCACCCGTCCCCCTCCCTTCTCTTCCCGGTCCCCACTCTCCGAACGCCCGGACCGCCTGCGAAGAGCCGATGGTCAGCGAGTCCCGCCCCGGGCTCCACTCTCATGCTGCGAGGCCTCGCGCACTTCTTCATCCCGCCACCCTCTCCCCGTACGAATAACGCTCTCCCCACTCCCCGCCGCCAACATCTCAAGGTGGGCGGTAGGGGTGGGGGAACCCAGGCACCCTTCCCGACCGACCCCGCCAGCACCATCCCCCCCAGAACACCCCATCTCCCCCACTCTCAAGAAGAACTAACTCTTCTCCCACGACTCTTCCTCTCGACTCCCCTAACTCTTTTACCACCTTCCCGCCGGAGTCTGTCTAACCGGTCGCCCAGCGGTCATTCATGCATTTCTACGGGAGGTCTTTATCTTTCCGGAAAATGGGTCCATTTTACACGGGAGCTCGGAATAAATTCATGTCTTTTCATCCCATTGGATAGGATGGAGAATGTGGGGCTCAACAGCATTTCTGCACATTAATTTTTCCACGCGATAAGGGCACGAGTATAGTAAGCTGGATTTTGATGATTCCTATGAAGAGGAGAGAAGTCCTCGAGCCCGAAAAGTCCTGGGGGAGAAGTCCTCCGCCAAACGCAGTTTATAGGCTTAAATATTTAATTTACAAACTCTTCTCCCACGTTCAAAAGCAGACTGTCGATGAATAAAGGGAAGAAATGACATTGCTATATTGGAAGGTACCCACCTTATGTACGAGTTGAAGCAACATTTGAGCTTTCGGACGTTAAGTCATTTGCAATATCTGCCAGAGTTTTTTGGTACCAATAATCTAGTGGAAATCTACAAAAAACCGACCCGCTAATTCTGACATTGATTACTCATCACGCTGATGATTGACCGAGTTTTGTCTGTTGCCAACGCCTAAATCAAGGAAAAAGAATATACCCAATTGAGAGGTTTTTGATGTTGAAGAATGGTTTTGCAGTGTCATGTATCTTAAAAGTAATTTATAACCGTAAATGAAGGCATTTATATAATATGGGTGCAGAAAATTTTAATTGCCAATAGGATGGTGAAAATTGTGATTGAAGGGAGAATGTTAGGCAAGTGAGGAATGGGTAGGAATAGGATAGGGATTCTGGGAGAAAGTATACGACATGGAAGAGGGGGATATTGTAATGTTAGATGTTAGGTTATATTTTGTTGAGAAAGACAAGGAAATTGTCACTGTACCGTTGGGTAACTTGAGTCAACCCAAAAACTTATATTAAAATAGTAGATTACCAATAATAATAATATAGATACCTGTAATATCTGATATTCGTGCACAATCAGTTCTGGTAGTAGCATGAGTATAATAACATTGAAATATATCGAAGAGACAGGAGGTATAGTGTACACCATTCCTCCAAAAACGTTCGCTATATTCCAGTTAACCTAATTGCTATAAGTGGGTATTGTCAAATTAATTTTTTAGACTAGATTGAAAAAACCATCAATCTGGAAATCTTGGTTTTCAAAAAAATATCACGTCCATTTTTACTGGGTGTTGATCCAAAGGTACGTGGTATTTGCATTGGGTTCGTCCCGAAGAGTACCTTTAAAGAGTATCTCTCTTTCCATGTCAAACTCCGTCGCACTTACTGCATTTCAAAATCTGCGGTTCTGGCCAAGTTTTTTTTGCATGGCTGGCGTTCTCCGCCCTCTCCTCCCACCCCCTTCCACCTCTAATCTCCAAAGCCCACGAGTTCACCCAACCTCTCTGGCCTCGGCCAGCCCACCAACTTCCATTGATCATTTCCCATCCCTTCCCGAAGTCCACTTTAACCCGAGTGGTGCCCTCGCCCTTCTGGCGATGTCCTCGCCTCTCCCAAGCGCCCGTGATTTCCACGCCAAATTTGCATCTTCTCAGCTTCAGGATATGGCCATGAAAAATAGCTTTGCTGAAATGACGTGCCATTAGCGCTAAATACGGCGGGGAATTGTTTACCCGTATATTCATCTCACCTCGACAAAAGAGAAATATTGCTTAGGTTTAGGAAGATTTAGTCAGATTTAAATGTCATTGATAGGTTGACGAAATTGCAAAATAGTTGCTGCATCGCTAATTATACCGCTACTTAATTTTTGGGTGTAACTTAAAAATTGTAACCAATTTTTTTCTACGACAGTGTGTCATAGTAATATTTAGGGGAGGCGACCAACAGCTGAGGTCATTTGCGCCATTAGGGATGGACAGGAAATGATGAAGGGTGAAGAGAAACCCGGCGTCGGCATTAGCCCACTCCTATTAGCCTACGAAAGGCGCCAAGGGGTCCGCAGCTTTAGGTCCGACGGACGGCTTATTCACTCAAAGTGCGTCCAAAAAGCACCTCAAGTAGGGATCGAGATACCACTAAAAATGTTCAACACCTCCGGTATTTAAACTCCGGCCCTCTGGGTGGGAATGGGTACGATAGCCACCGTACTATCTCGATCCCCTATTTGTCATTAATGAGAGATGGTTAATAGCAGAATATAATTTGCGTAAACGGTGTGAGTGAAATGAATTATAATACAGTCAATCTGGTTAGTTAGCTTGCCACGAAATAAGTAAAGCTCAAACGAGGGGAACCGTTCAATACGGTTTCTAAATGTTGGCACAGTTTGCAGTATATCAGCACCCACGCCATAACCTGCAAACTGACCATTAGGTAGGGGGTAGGGAGTCTTAGGCCAGCAGTCACACATTGCAGTACCTATAATTAGTCTTATATTTTACAACTTAGACTACATATTTAAGTATGAAGTTTATTTCTATAAAATTTGCATTATTTTTTTAACAATAGATATAAAAATTTCTTTTCGAATCTCCTCCTCTGGAGCTTATTTTATTAAAGCTACCTTGTCATTGTTTTTCAGATTCCAAATCACTGAAAATACTTTCTCCCTCTCTCTCTCTGTGCGACTCAGCATCACCTTAATAATCATTATTATTTTCAGTATGCACCTCCTGGCTCGTAATGGACATATATAAAATCTAGTTTGAAGTAAATTAATCAAATCATATATTAATTATAAATTTAAACAAGTCACGGATTTCTGAGTCAAAAATACCGCTTTCAGAAATACTCTTTAAATAATGTGTTATCTTCTCCTCTTTCTATCACGACTAGTATTTGGAATATAATATACAAAAATTGTTTTTTCCATATTGGAGAAAATACTGATGTCGTTGTACTGAAGTCATCATCCGTTTAAAAATTATATAATATAAATTTTAGTGTCGTATTTTTGCGATTACTCGTATGTTTTAATATTAAAAGACTGGAAAAGTGGATCTCAGAGCTCAGAGTGGATCTGAATTTCATTTCACCCTGGATGTTTAACTATTCCAGTTCCAAAAAAAGGCGACATTAATTATTGCTTCCCCATTTCAAGAAAACAGAGTACAGTGTGTATTAAGGGTTATAACAATATATTCAACCATCAAAAACCATACTTCATCAGTTTCGACAAAAGATGTGTGCGTTAAGGCGAAGGATTTGAAAGTCCCCTGGTTCGCGTGCGGAAGGAGATGGGGCCTTCACGAAATTGGCCACGTGAATCACCGACCCCGATGGTCGTGCAGTTGTTGTTTCTTTCGCCTTGAGAAGGGGTTATTACTCGCTTCCGCAAACGTTGGTTCCCATTGCATCGAAAAGTCATTCTTTACCTTTCGACGGTCGCTCAATTAAACAACTGCGCCCCAGAAAGGCAACCCTCCCTCCTTCGAACAGAGTGGAAAGGTGTAACTTGCATTCCATTTAATGAACTACGTCGGTTGGCGTTCCGAGAAGTGTCCTGATGGCAATGGATGGAAGTGCAAGGAAAAGTGTCAGTAAAAAATGTACTGGAGGAAGGTTTATGAGGTAAAGGACTGTAATGAGACCGAGATATTTTTTACAGCCGCCCGCCTGGCCAAGGCCCGCATTCAAGAGGAACACTTGCAGGAATTCTTATCTCGGTCTGCTATCCATTTCCTTAAAAGATCACGACAGACCCATGAAAGTTTCATCTGTAACGCTGAAAATAATATACTCGTCTCGTATAAAATTTAATCTGATCAATTGAAAAAACTCTAAAAAACAAACAAAGAGAATGTGAGAGTACAAAAACATTGAACGAAAATGCATCCAACGATTAAAGAGAGAATTCTCTTGCAACAAAATATTAACAATGTTGACTGTTTGGAGAAGGAGAATAAAATTTAAATTTCTCTCTCCACGTCTATGAAAATATTTCATTTTCTAATTCGGTAATTTTGCTGGAACGTTTATAAAATATCCTTTTGATTATCCAAGGAACTTCAGAGAAAAAATTTGTATTTTGAACGCTTAGAACATAAAACTATTGTTTATACACACTGCGCAAGGAGACTTTTTCGATTGCTCCCCATTAAAAAAACTTAGATCGGTTGCAGAATGACCATGGAGAGACCCTACCGGCTATTGAGACGAAAATTTATTGAGTTAAATGGAGAAAGGTGTTTTTGATGAGGGCACGCATTTCGACCATGATCGTCAGAAAGACAAAGAAGCTCATGGCGTTTTCTTTCGGTACAACGACAAAGACTGGACAAAGATCGCCAAGATCGATGAAGATCGCTCGATTGCGGATCGAATGGAGAATGATTTTATCACACGCGTTAGTTTTGAATGGCACGGCAGGAACCTTAGCGTGTCTTGTCACTCGGGAAACATGACTCTTTCAAATCGAATGTTTTACTGATGCTTTGAAGGTTCAATATCCATTACATATTATGCATTTTATGGTTTATGCTCTTGTTTTTTTTTCTTTCCTGAGATTAAATAAACAGGTAAACAGATATTTTCGAGATGTACTCGCGTATTCAAAAAAAGACTGAACGACATGGACAGACTAAGCGAAAAAATGCGGCGTTTATTAAGAGACTGAACATTTTGTATCAGAAATATCGAGGAACATAGTAGAAACCTATGGCAAAACTAGAATTAAATTTGTATTTATTCCTGAGGTAAACCGGCTAGGTATAAATAAATGAATATTTCACACGAATCTTCGTCTTCAAAGGTATATTGTATACTCCTTCGTCAAACATAAATTCATTAGAAGCTAATGGGCTAATTTTAAGGAATAATTCAAAAACAGTTTATTTAATTTCCCAGTAAAATTTTCAAATATTCACAATAGATACATTTCGAATAATGCGTAAGTTTTAGATTGCCTTACAAATTATTACCGTTGAATTATGGTAAGCATGTACCAATTTGGTTAATCATAATTGTAAAATATTGCTTTTGTAAAGGAATGGAAATACCGATCTCCTCTTTAGAGATTAGGAAATACAAAAGAATAGGGAGAAAGTCCTTTCATTTGAAAAAAGCTTTGCTTTATATAACTAATTTCATGGACATAAAAAAATATCTGAAATTATAATGTTGGTAGTTGGGCATGTTTAATATTTCTTCATAAAATATTTCTTAATTTTTTTCCTTGATTGGAATTCCATTACTTCGCGTACGAATTGTACTGCGGTGGTCTGCACTTCTTTTTACCACGCGGATTCTCTATTCTGAGAGACTCCTAGTTGTGTCTATTTACCGATGCGCTCTCTTTCCGCCCGAAATGATCTCGGAAGATTAGACTGAAGCGACGGCCGAGATTGAAAAATCGAAATGGCGAAAAAAAATATGCGGCCGTGATACACAAACGACAACGTTGCCGATCCTGTGCTCCGTGATCCAGTGGCACACTTGGGTGCCCCGTAGTCTTTCGTTGGCGGACGGCGGGGCGGGGAGGTACCGGCAATCAGTGCACCTGCCGTAGAGCGACGCAAGTCGAGAGGGGGCGGAGGTGGAAAGGGAGGGAGGGTTGTGCGACTGCGGGTCGGGGGAAGACCTCTCCTCCGCCCCCCGGTGGGCGGAGCGGGGACCAGAGGGGCGGCCGAGTTGAGACTGGTCCTCTAGTCGCGTGGCGGCGGTCCTCAGACCCTCTTCACGTCCCCACATTACTCTTCCTGCTCTCATCGGCCCCCTCCCCTCCGATCTCCAACCCAACCAACCCTACCCACTTCTTTTTTCCCGCCGGCGCTCATCCAAGGAATAACCTGCCATTTTATTCCGGAAAGGAGTCCGCTCGCCGAATAAACGCAAAAAACGCATCTTGCATTGTGTTCGTACGTATGTCTGTGGCACTGGTGCCTCTCCGTTTTCTTCCATCCTGGATGAAAGATTCTTGAAAGAACTACCTGCTTGTCTTCGTTTCACTGAATATTAAGAAGCCGTCGTTAAAAATAACGGTTTCAGTTAGAGCGAAATAAAATCATGTTAATTCTTCCTTGTCCGAACCTTATAATTAGAATGAAACAATTTTTAGCTTAAAAACCCCATTCAATTACTACAGGCCTCAAAATTTGTCGCCATTTTCAAATATGTACCAACTGTATGCTTGTAGTTAACATAGAGATACATTGGTTTGCACAGCATGAGTGATACACGGTAGGATTAAGTAGAAGACGAAGTCTCTCCTGAATAGTTTGCAGGTAAGGAGTTCCAATCTACAATTGTTTTATTTAGAAAATAAAATCTTTTTTATTCGTTCTTTGTGCCCGGCATTTTACTTTGACTTGCCTCAATTGCCAAACCAAGCTTTATCGGGCTGAAAATTAAAAATAAAAGTTGTGCAACGGGCATCGTTGTAGTTTTAATTTGGTTTTTGGTAAATATGTCATTAGGAAGTTGAAAAAACCGTCCGTGCCTTTTGTTGTTATTTTGCTAACTAGTAATTTGAACACTACTTTAGTGACATTAAAGCTTTGTGCCTCAGGGATTCTGTATATGCTTCGATATGCATAGATTTTCCAAAAAATTAATTACCCTAGTTTAAGTGAATCCTAAGCTCAAGACGATACGTGACCCGACGATAACCCCCCTCAGCCGAAAATTGCTTATTTCGATGTTTACATTTGAAGAAGAATCGAAAGTGCGAAATTGTGAAGAATACTCTAAAGTTATCCAAAATATTCGTCTGACATACCGGCATTCAATATCGACTCAATTAGCGCTGGAATTCTCAATAATGAGAGGTAAAATGAAGACAGTCAAGTAGTGCGCAGTCAGGTAACGCCGTCCAAGTATGAATCTGTCTCGTGTAACCCTATCTGTGATCGATTTCACCAGTCATGGGAGGGAAAAGTAATAAACTAGTTGCATTAAAAAATGCGTCGAGATAAGTGGGTCTAAAAGAAATTCCATGAGCATGGTCGACAATACTTCTTTTAAATAATAGCATCATTTTTAAACTTATAATTTACATACAGGTATATATATCTTCGGCTCGCTATTGAATAAGTGACTGTTGAGTAATCTATCACTCGAAAGTGGAACTGGAAATAAGTTTGATATACATTTTTATCAAAATGGAAACTTGGAGGCGAAAAATATTTATAAACTCTTTTATGGTTTCTGATAAATAGTTATTATAATGATAAACATCGAAGCGTACGATGGGGTGAATTAATAGTTGCGTTATCTCTGATAAACCAGTGAGTGCTTGATAGGAGATCACCCGTGCTGATCATTAAGCGAGTCGATTCATCTAAGTTGGAAGAGGAATGACCACAGCAGTTGAGCCTAAACCACAAGAAAGCGTAGAAAGGGCATGTTCCGGGTTGACCACCCGACTCTGCTTGAAAGGGACCTTCCCGTGAACCATGCGTGCGCCTTGGTTGGCTTTACTTCAGTATCTCCCGACAAACCTAAGGCTAAGAAACAGCCTTTTAATTTTACTGTTTAATTTTTTCATGAGTTATCTCCGTTTTCCTGGCAGAGCTCTCTATTAATTCACCTTGTGCAAGTGTTTCCGAAATTTGTTGCAAAAAATGGAAAGGAAGCAGTCTAAAATAGTTGGTTCTATCATGAAATTATAAATTAAAATTAAAGGCTAAAATATAACAAAATAACTTAACAGGACTAAACTAGTCATAATACACGGACTTAAACGCCATTTAACATTCAA
The DNA here is from genome assembly GCF_022747635.1 of Hetaerina americana. Classification (NCBI taxonomy): domain Eukaryota; kingdom Metazoa; phylum Arthropoda; class Insecta; order Odonata; family Calopterygidae; genus Hetaerina; species Hetaerina americana. Next base: position 77,873,986 of record NW_027287427.1, read on the forward strand.
AAAATAATTATTGATACTGAAGGCTGTTTTTGTATAATTACTTTACTGATATATTATGGTTTTTTCTCGTGATATTTTCATTCATGATGCGCAATTCAACACGCAATTAGCACATTGAATTGATATCTCGAAAGGAACCTATGTTTCATAGAAAGACGGCGAGACTTAACGATCGTTGTTTTAACTCATAAAGGTGGATGGCAATGGAGTCTTACCCCTGAGGCAGTGGACGGAGGAGGCATCAGAAAGATGAGCCTGTTGGTGAGCTAGGGTTTTATCAGGCAGGATTAATGGCCGGAAAGGGCAGCGCGACGAGGGACATAAGCCGGACCAACCAAGTGGAGAATGGTGAAAGTCGTGTCTAGTGGGGGATTAATCCGAAGGGGCAGGTCAGAGGAGTCCTTATCCCTTTTTACAGAGACCCTTTCACTTCCTTGGTGATGTCCTTCATACAGACGAAGGCCTTACTAGTGGGCACAATTTTCTTGTCTCCTTCTCTTTCCATCGGATGAATTTGGACAAGGCATATCACAAACGGCGGCAAAAGGGGAGAGAGGCAACGTGGCGTGACAAGAGGCAGCAATAAAACGAACTCGCGTGACCAACTGTACACCCGGCGAGACCAATGCGGTATACGATGTTTTCTTCCTCTTCCTGCCTACGGGCATTGCCTAAATCCGCACCGTAAATGTCACCAAAATTTTGTCATTAACAGATTTGTCAGGCCACAGTAATCAACCCTGATGCAGGGTTGTTAGGGTGCTGAGTCCACCACGAACTATTTACCTGATGTGCAATTCCAGGTTCCGAAAGCATGCAGAATTCACTAAACACGACAGGGTGGGGGCATGTTATTTTCCCTTCTACTGTATACGATTTCCTAACATCTTGATCCCGAAATACCTAAGAGCGCGGCTGGAGCTAGAGGTCACGCGGGAATCGAAACCGGTACTCTGACTAGTGGCCGAGCGCTGTAGCACCAGATCAATTAACGGATAGAAAGTATTTCCCGTTTTTCGAATATCAATATCGACTCAGTGCATACGATTTTGAACAAAGATTTTCCTCATCTTGTTCGACCGCGGAGTTATGATTTTTAATGAGGACGTTGTGCATAAGATTCCTCCAAAAATTCTCCTATAGAGCTAAAGATTGGAAGTAACATAAAATCACACTTTAGGTCCACCACCAGGTAAAACAATTGAACCGGAATATGGAGTAAAAGGGGTACATATCAATTGGAATAACTTAGCTGGTTAATCTGCATATCGAACATTGTAATTAAGGCACAATATTTGGCTGAATAATTATTATTGCTTTCACATAGGGGAGGCTTGATGGAAATTTTCCCGACTTAATGCCGTCCATTATTCTATACCCTATTTTTATTTTATTTTTTGCAATTACATCACGCAGAGGTGGTTTATATTGATGTGTAAAAATGTATGCAAACAAAAATAGACGTAGTGTGCCCGTGAGGAAGTAAGAAATAAAAATACTATCGCGAAATCATCGAAAGTTTCATTAATTTGATTAATTCGATGTGTTGATGGAGATATGCTCAATTTAACGCATCAAAAAATTAAAATAATTGACTATGCAGCGTTTTATATCACAGTTGTATGTCATAACAAAACATGTTCAGATAAAAGTTGCTTACATGGGGCTTTACAGGAATAAATAAATCGGTAATTTCGGCATTTAATATTACAAATGTCGACTCCAAACATCACGTTATAACACTGACAATATTTTAATTTTTTCCAAAATTTAGTACATCACAGGAAAGAGTAAACTGATTCCCATTCTCAGATTCAAAAAATACTCGACATCGGCCATTTCAAGCCTTCGCTGACCACAATAATGCCTTCATATAAACACGCAATAGGCCAAAATCATTAACGGTAAACAGGACATCATCAACTGAAAAACTCTTCTACTTCGAAAAAAAAACCTTGTAAATCAGGCACAAAATAATAAAAACACCCCTCTCCTCTCGATTCTCTCTCTCCCCACCACCTCTCTCTCTTCCTCCCCCCTCCAAAAACCTGCTCGCTCCACCCCTGCCGTCTTGAGCAGTCCCTTACCACGGGCATTGGCTCTGCACTGACCTCTTCCCGCGGCAAGCGCTCCACATACATTTCTCTCCCCAATCACGTCTCTCGGTTGACCGATATATTAATACATTTTTCTTCTTCTATTGCTCATTTAATGTTGCTTGATTGAATTTATCTAATAGGAATGTAAGGGTGTCGTTTAATTCAAGAGCTCACCAATCCTCGTCACTTGTAATTGTTCATGAAATAAATAAAGTGCTGCCTGAGACAAAAGACGAAATTTTCTTGGTCGTAATTACTTCACCAGCTGCGAGTCAACATACACTTTGAAGGGTCGCTCTCAAGGATACGTGCGTCCAGAGAGAGCGAGTTAAGTTTTGTTTTCGTCCATTGTTTGCGATTGGCCGTTCGATTGCTTAAGTTTGACGAATCCGATTTAAAACAGGTATGCCTGGTTCAATGGTTATGCGTGCCACTGAGCTCTGAGAGAGCTACGATGCCTTAGGTAATCCGTAATGTTACGGGTATTTGACCTCTTAGCCTTGAACTTTATTTTCCTTAGCCTCGCTTTGTCGTTCGCTTTCCCCAGAAAAATAAATGTTCACTCACCCCAACTGAAACAAAAAATCAAGAAGTCAAGAAATAATGTTAATAAACCATAAAAATATGGATTTTTAACAAATACTTATTTTCGAAATTGCATTAATAATATAGGATATTGTGTGCCGAGGTGTATCAGATGAATGACAAGCATTCATATTTTATGTTAGTCGGTTGGCAGTATGTATAATACTTGACTTTTTGAACGCTTGTATTATATATTTGACTTTCTGGAAAATATACTTAGCCTGGCATGTCAAATCCTATCACTGATGTATGTAACCATCTGTCAATTTAATCGAACCAAATAAACAACGAGAATTGTTTTTAATATTTGCCCTAAGTTAGATGAATATTTAGAACTCACGAAATAGTACGGATTCATAAAAATTCGAATTAATGTTGAAAAGTTTTCATATATTGGTAATTTTATTGCAATAAAGTAACGGTTGCGGTTGAACAAAAGCCAATTAGCTTTTGCACTACTGTTTTCTATTTAACTTTGAAGACGTCAAGTTAGGAATAGTCTTGATGTTAATAGAATCATAGTCTGGGGTCAATAGGAATTTTCAATTAAATCTGATGTCAAAGTTTTAATGACCAATTGCACTGGGGAAACTTTCGTCCAAATTTATAAAGCTCCACTAAAAAAATAAATGGATTCAAAGCTCGGAACTTCAATGGCAAGTCTTTGAAGATCACCTTAATGAGTTAGCAGAGGCCGCAAAGATCAACACGAACCCACATCAGAGCAACGTTACCTTCCATCGCCAAATTGGTTTACTTTCATTGGCAACGATGACGGTAGCTGCGTCAAAATTGCTTTAATTTTTAATTGACCGCTGATGATCCGTCTTTCCTATTAACGGAAACGGTTCGTAATCAATTTCAAACGGAGTCAGAAATATTCCATTTCTTAACGACTGATAATATATGTTTTTGGTAAAGGGACGAAATGATGGAATGGCCTTCGCATCAATGAAAGGGTTCCCTATACATCATATCCCTCCCGGCATGTCCACTTGTGCCAAATTTGGCAGCTAGGAATCAATCTTAAAGAGCGGATGATGTTTTTGCACTGCTTCTGGCGGTTTTGTAACGGCAGTTAATTAGATCAATCATTTGTAAATCAATTCTCTCGATAAGTAAACACTCTAAATGTAGCAGTCGGGCATTAATCGCGTCTCGGGATTGTGCTCCGCAAATAAATGATATGCGGCTGTACCAGATTCCGAATGCAATATGATATGATGGCGGACAGGTGTTTCTTAAACGATTTAATAAATAAAAATTAGATTTCAAATACATACTTTAGCACTATCAATATAACATCTGACGTTAGAGTTATTCCTAATGAAGGTATGTATTTCTTTGACACGAATAAATACCAATTAATTTCCATTACTCGATATATTAATATACCTGAATTTTTTTTCTACATTCATTCTCTTTACATTGGTGCTCTCATCGTCTTGCACGTTAGCTGGTAACCAAAGAGCCGATGGAAATTCATTTTGATACAATTTTAGTTATAGTGAGGGAAAATAATGCTTTTTACAGAAATGACGGTAGGTTTTTCGTTTCATATCACACCTGAATTTTTGACTTAACTTCCTTTGCCAAAGAGATTTTGTTTTCTTAGAGACATTTGAAAATCATCGTTTTGAATTTTTCTTATTTCGTACGATTAACGCCCTGGTTAGCAAACAGATAAGTAAATTTTTGTGATTTTTATGGGCTTTATTTCTCTTTGCATCACTTGTTTTTTAAAGTTATTTTGAAACAAATATAGAGAGCTAACGACAAAATAATTCCAAATAATAAGTACCCAATATCAATAACCAAGGTTTTTTTTCCAGGTATAAGATGGAGGAACTTTAGTACTGGGTCGTGCAAGAGAAATTCGAATACGAAATTCTAACCTAATAGTAGTGACCGTCCTCTTCAACCTGAGTTCAGTAACCCGGTGCGTACCACGTGATTTATCACAAGAAATGAAAAGCTGGAGGGGGGCACAGGTCCGGCTTAAAACGATCCCCCCCCCAATTCTGTTGACTCATATTGCTCCATGGAGATCGATGCACGAGTCAAATCCAAGAAAGGAGTTTTTTTATTACCTTTCGCGTTGCGTACTTAGCCGCCAAAGGAGGAGTCCGGGAATCATTTCCCTCATTGCGGCGGCGAGAATGTGTTTTGAGACGCCTGTCTTCCCCCCGCTGTTGCGAAAGAAGCGGTTAACTGGTTATGAAAATCACCGGAGCGAAGTCTATTCCTTCTTTTTGGCTGCGTTTATTCGAGTAGCTCCTCAGACTCCCTTTAAACGATCTCCCTCATCTCTGCATGCCTCACCTAAGTCAAGGCTCTTCAAGTCAAAAAGGCATGACGAAAACTCTTTATGCGATGTCAACAGGACAATCGGGTGTATCTAGAAACATTTCTCATTTCTTACACGGCAAATCTTCTGATGGTTTCGAATTTCATTGGGGGAATCACGCTCGATACCTCTTCGTCTTATTAGTCTTTCTGCTGATTTTACCGCGCCGTTGATTCTCTATGAAGGAAATAACTCCCCCTCCTATACTAACCGTCCCCCCTCCTATCCTCACTCATGTCTTCCCGCGAGTGCATGCATACTACGAATCATTGAAAGATGAAGCATTTATTGTCACGAGCGCTATTGGGACGAAGTGGCCGTTCATCTCATTTTGAACTTCAGCCTTTATGAAGTGAACATTCTCTATGGTGATTTTAAGGGTTTATATTAAAATGTATTGTCAATGCCTGTCAACATCACCGGCCATTAGACCACGGGTCCTAAGTTGTATTTGTTTAGGTAGAGTGCTTGAGAGGCAGAAAAAGTAAACTTTGGAATGTAATATCTTAATTATGTTATTAATAGCAATACATATAATCCTTCTTTAAGAACATCTTTGTTTGTGGATCATCATAGATAATGTTAAATATTAGTAAAAATAAAAAGAGAATATTAAAATATTTCTAAAGATTGAATTTCTTATAATTCAGCCAGTCTCTTCCATGAATTTGATATTTTGCGCAGCAAAGAGCAAATTTTTCAAAATATTTCATCAACAACGGATTTTCACTAAATATGCATTTCGGGTTTATTTTTTAAGTCAGAAAAAATAGCATTTACCATTTAAAACTTCAAAAGAACAAGTTATCCCTAATCCATACTTGTAACTGTGTGATGATTCTTTTTTAAAACATTCATCGAACAAAAATTTTGCCGGGGTCGATTAATCTATCAACGTTACATAGTTTTTTCATCGTATCTCAATATAATGATAAGTTCACAACTGCTATGAGATTCGGCGGAAAATAGCTAATAATCCAGAGTTTGCGAATCAGATTTTATGGTTTGCGGTTCGGGCCGGGAAACCTGATTGTGAAAATATTCTCACATCGGCGAGGTAAATATGAGATTCTAATACAAATGCCAGAAAGATTCGGTGACTTTTGTCCTTTCTGTTCTTTCCACTTAATTGAAAAAACATAGCTCTCTGCCCACGGTACTTCTACATGAATGGACGGCAATGATTGGAATGCCCTAGGTGAAAAGAACTGGTTCGACCGTCCTTTTGACTACACGTAGTTGTATTGGGATGACTATTGGCGAAAATATGCAGCGTAGCGTGAAAGACTCTATGAGCGGGCACGGCCATTGAAAACTCAGTGAGCAGCAGTGAACACAGCAACAGCAACTTCCACATTTTTTCCAATCCTGGAAAAGAATGCATTTTACACGCCTTACAAGTCAAATTCCGTGATAAAATCGTCCAACCTTTCTTTTAAATTATCTTCGCAGCCTCTGGAAGACGATTTCTATTCCAGAATTATATCCTCGGTTTGGAAAGGCAAGGAAATAAAATGGCAATTAATTTGATCGGAAAGGTGAATTTGGGTAAGGGCGGTAGGTTATATAGCCAACTGGGAAATTTTGAGGAGACTTCGATTTTATTTCCTTAACTGTTTTCGATATTCCTACATAAAAGTGGCCGTTCTCTTTTATCTTTATTGGGATGAAAGAGATCTGCTGGGGACGAGAGTGACCGTTACGATGCCACCCAAGGAGCATTCGACCGCGTCATCGTCTCATTTGTCGCGTCCTATGAAGAGGCGAGGGCAAATAATTATCTAATTATCCCCGGCATTCGCTTGAAATGGTTAACCGATCTAGGCGACCCATCGTTTTTTTGCAATATCGCTTCCCTTTCATGTTCGGCGTCAGAAACATTAAGATGGTCCGCATTTGCGTCGACACCGTCGGCTCTCACATTTCGGATTCCCCTGTCGCCCCTCTTCGGATGATTTCGGTTATCTTTCACTCAATAGAATAAAAGGTAGGCGAAGACATGTGGAAAGAAAACCACTCCGTTACGATCTTCCGTATAATTTGTATCTTTTGATAGAGGTCACAACTCGGAAGCTCGATGAATAGATTCTTCTAAAGCTTTAGACCCTACTAACCAAACCGTTTTATCTCACAAAATTTGAATTAATGGACGCTTTTAATTCATTTAGGTTGACGGAATTCCCTCTTATGTCATAATCTGGTGCGCCTTTAGGTTTAGCTCCGTTGACCCTCTTTCCATTTTATATTATCTTGAATAAATTGTCGGGAGTTTGCATTCGCGCCATTAAAATGTTTTGATAGTCCACTTCACTTCTAAAAATGCAAAAAATTCCAAAGAATGAGCATATTCTTTAGTTTGAATCTTCGATAAAATCATTGTCCCAAATCAAGAGAGACCTAATCACAACTCCGATATCAAACCACCCTTATCCCCCAACAACCTCTTTTTGAGAGTTTTACCCCAACCCCAAAAACATTGGGCCACTCTTATACAGTCTTTTTATTGATGTGTGTTCTTATATTTGGAATAAATTATTAAATGTATCGTAAAATGAAATTAATCGTATTGCGTGTATGGTGTTATTGGAATAAATATAAATACTAAGCTGTCATAAATATAGAGATTATTAATTCGTGGTTTCGTTTCCAAGTGTGTTTAAGGTTCACGTCATCGTTCGAAAATTTGACAAAATGTAATCTGGTCATTTTTTCACCGAACTTTCTTTTTTTTAAATCTTTTGGGTCGATCATTTTCCCTTCCACCCCACACAACAAGTTCTAACGACGCAGTTATCTCGATCCTGCTCCTGTGTTAATTGCAGTAACAGGTATATACTGCACATTAGATGTAATTTGATTTCTCAGATACATAATTCTCAGAATACATCTCTGCAAAGATTACTTGTATTTGGTTAGAACCTCTGTATAAATATAGTACTACACAGTGATGATGAAATAAAAATTCATAGAAGGAGTAACAAATGAAGTACTCTTGAGGGTGGTTGAAAATATAGGTTTAAGTAACTTTAACCATTTATCCTATTAAATTTTTCTGTTCAAGTAGAATAGGGAAACTAATTTGGCACATCCTAAGGCTAGATAACTTACTGAAGACAGCATTTGATAGTGGAAGAAATATAGGGTAAACTATTTGGCCAAATATCTTTTTATTCGTAGAATCTTTAGGTCTTGACCACACTGATTAACTTTTTGACGTTTCATATCCAACTAGGAATTGATTTATTAGACATTACATAGCCAAAATTTCCACCGTTTCTTGAATGAGTCTTTCTCATTCAATTTTATCTTCTACTTGGTTTTAACAACGTATCATAAAATACACCAGTCGGAATACGTTTGATGCACATAGTTTACGTCAAACAGTTTTCAAAGATGTATTCTACTTATCCAAATCCCTTTCATATTTAATCGTATTCCTCTTTCAGTTACCCTCTTTCCTTCATCTCTCCCCCACACTCGTCACCTTCAACTCTCATCTGAGTTCCTTTCCGATTTACGTGTTCTAATTTTCATGGCTGTGAGGTAGTTGGTAAAGAAATTATTATTTAGACAAATAATAGCGTCCGGGAGCATCTTTCAAAATATTTACTTATTTACAAGATTTTCTCACTATTTTACTTACGGATATGAAATTATTTGAAGAAAAATGCCATTTATCAAATAATAGGTCACCTGGAGAAACAAACACTACTCATGAAATCGCCGAGGGATATTCATTTTAACTAGCAACAGGTTTCTCATTTACATACATATATTTGCATTGCAGTGTTGATTACGTTTCATTAGAAGTTGAAATGTGACTAATTCACGGAGATCCGATTTGCATCCCCGTACCCCATCTTTTGCTTCTCGTATTTTACCAGAAATGCAATTAACTATTCTCATAACATATCTGACTCAGTTATATGCTTGCAATAGTGGATATCATTACTTCGTCAATCTCCTTCATGATGTGTAAGAAAGAAAAACACCCTCCTATTGCACACAAATATAAATATTTGTGCGGAACATTAGAGAGCAATATGGGCATCTTCGCCATTAGACTGATGGGATGAACTGAAGGAAATCTAGGTATTGTAATTAGCCCACTCACCGGGCACTGAGCCTAGCGAGTGATAACATCGAAATGCTTACTTTTTGTCCCGGCGGGGATTCGTATTCTCTGATCGCGTGTACTTTTTTGTAATGTGTTTTGTTCTCTTTTAAATTAAAATAATCCCGCATAATGAATGAATTTTCCGAAAACATGGGGAAGAGAAGAGGCTTAAGGGACAAAAAAATTGTACGGAACCTTTAAAAACGGGATAGTCCTAATTGGAGGTTTCTTGTCTGCTCCATTGCTTGTCGGCTTCCCTGGGATGCCAGCGACGGGAAAGAGGGGCGAGAGGGAGAAACGAGAGAGGGAGGAAGGAAGGTATCAGTTCTCATCCAATGGGGGAGTCACCGGAGCCAAATAATCCTCCCGAGGCGAACGAACGCGCCTTCCTCTCCGCAAACCGAAATCGGCGCGTCCCGCCTCGGCCAGGCGGCCTGGGGCGGGAGGTGGGGGAACGAATGAGGGGCACGCGTTCCCGGACGCCGCTTGCCCCACCCTCTGTGAGCAGCGACTGGAATCACCTGGGTGACGCGCGCGCCAGAATGGGAGCCGCCAAGAGCGTTTTTGCTCTCAGACTTCACGATCTTTTTCGATGAGGGGAAAGTTATCGACTCGAGGCAGTGTTAACGGTAAAATGATTGAGGAAATAACCCATCGAAAAGCCAGCATGTGTGTCCCTTTGTGATTACAACAAATATACACAGAATAATTTATAAGTAAATGCAATCGATTCAAGTTTGAGCACTAGTTTCGTAATCTACCAAGTGGGTGCTTGTAATGTTGCACAGATGAAGAAGATATACTACCTTGATCAAAAATTTCCCGGAATTTATTCAGAAAATTAAAAATACAAGTTTATTCATCTAAATCTATATTGTCCCCTTCAAATAATCCCCATCGACTGCAACACACTTATGCCAGCGCTTGATCCAATCCTCGAAACATTTTTTATATTCGGTTTTCGGTATGTCCATCAGTGCTTCCTGCGATTTTTCCATTACTTCCTCTCGGCTGCTAAAACGCGTTCCCCGTAATGGTTTTTTAACTCGATTGAACAGAAAGAAGTCACAGGGAGCCAAATCAGGTGAATTCGGTGGCTGTTGGATGGTATTTGTTGCATTTTTCGTCAAAAAATTACGAATAATGATAGCACTGTGCGACGGTGCGTTATCATGGTGCAAAATCCACGAGTTTTCTGCCCACATTTCTGGTCTCTTTCGGCGAATTGCTTCACGCAAACGTCTCATAACGCCCAAATAATACTCTTTGTTTACTGCCTGGCCTTCTGGCAAAAATTCATGATGCACTACACCGTTGTAACCGTCAGCATTGCCTTCTTTTTTGACTGAAAACGACGTGGTTTTTTTGGTCTCGGCTCATTATGTGAACGCCATTCACTTGCCTGATGTCTGGATTGCGTGTCGTACTCATAAACCCACGTCTCGTCTCCAGTAATGATCCTTTTGATGAATGTGGGATCGGATTCAGCCTCGCAAATCATGTCTTTTGCGACGTCAACACGGTCTCTTTTTTGCATGAAATTGAGGTCTTTTGGCACCAACTTTGCTGCTACACGACGGAAACCCAAATCATTAACCACAATGTCTTGGGCGGATCCATAGGCAATGTTCAAGTCCTCCGCTATTTCTCTGATGGTTAATTTGCGGTTATTGACCAACATTTCTTTTACTTTATCAATTTTTTCACCGACTTTCGATGTCGATGGTCTGCCACTGTGTTCATCATCTTCGATTGACTCACGACCACTTCTGAACCGCTCGTGCCACTGGTAAACGACCATTTTTTTTAGAGAATCGTTGCCGAAACACTTTTCCAACATTTCCAACGTCCGTGCGCCACTAAATCCGTTTTTTACGCAAAATTTAATACAAGTTCGTTGTTGCAAATTTAAATTCATTTCTGAAATTGTAAAAAATCGCCAACACACACAGAGATAGATGTACTCTTGGCTACGTAACTTTTGCAAATGTCAAGTTATGACACTAAGATTTAAAGGGAATATCAACAACAGATGTACCAATTTAACAAAAAAAACAGAACTCAAATCGGAACGATGGGAGCGCCACACGGTGGTTGTTCCGGGAACTTTTTGATCAAGGTAGTAAGTTCTAATAAATGTATAATTAAATTACATTGTGGTACATTAAAATTATTTTTTAAATGATTTGATACAATGTGGCCTTCTCCGTGCGCATGCATGATATAGTATGTTTCATGTTGAGTTTAAATTTATTTTTGCCACATAAAGTGGTCGAACCAACTTTGTGGTTCGGCGAAGTTGAACCACATAATATAATATTCATCTAAATGTCTAGCAAACGTTAAAGGCTTAAAATGTCATCGTATCCATTATAATTGAGGGGGTGATATAATTTGAAATTGAGGAAGTGAAGAGTTAATTTAATGATTTACAAATATATGATTTGGCCTAGGACAGTAATGATTCCTTTCAAAGAGTGTATACTGAAAAATAAAGTATTTTTTTACAAGGATGTAGATGATGATATGGACTAAAAGGAAAAAAAACGAGGTATTGCTAGCCATCTTGGGGGAGAACAAATGACAGTTGGGAGAACTACAAATAAATTTGCACCAGATATTTTCATGAAGACGACATCTATAAACCATTTTTGTAATCTTGGCCTTCCTAGTAGTAGTAGTACATATAGTGGAAGCGACCGACGGCAGAGGTCATTTGCGCCGGAAGGGATAGGGGGGTAATTTGGTAGGAATAGTATATTTCATAGATCGGAGGAAGGATGGAGAGAAACCCGACGTAGGCATTTTAACGTCCTATCCGACGCAAAGGGTACTCACTTAGTGCTCTCCACATATCACCACAAGTAGGATAAGGATGCCACTGAAAAATCCAGCCACCACCGGGTTTCGAGCCAAGGCCCTCGGGATGGGAAGCCTTCCTGTACGGTCTTTGATAAACTATCCTGACTTGGCGTCTGTCCAATATGATTTCCTCTTCCCACTGCCAAATCTTTGACGACGTCTCCAATAAATCAATTTAGCAATAGTAGTTTCATTACTATCCTGTAGCACAAAACATTTCCATCCTTTCTGAATCTATCGGCTACTGCTTAATTCCACGACCAATGGATGCAGGAACGTAGACTATGGGTATGATTCCATGAAATTCCTTGTAGTTGGAAGCGTTGCGAAACTCATTTTTGCAACGATCAATAAATGGGCACTTTTTGGAAGGGTGGTAAAAATAAAGTCTTATCTTCAATATAATTCTCTGCAATTATTCATTCGGTCTCACAACATTGTTCAACCGCTCTAGGGGAAAACATTTGGGCCAAAATTAGTTTTCTGTGCATAAACCCCCTGCCATGCACCCTGGCGGTGGCTTGCGGGGTATTAAAAATACTAACACTTATACTAAGCATGACACACATTTGGTTTAAGTATTAGGATCCGGAATAAAATATCAATTTATTCTACATATTCAAACACACATTCCTGAGAATAAAATTTTATAGTTGTAAATGAAATGAACATGTGTGTCTAATTTATTGACTCTTATTCTCTGACTCTGCGCTGTTAGGTATTTACGGTAGAATATTTAATTAACCTCTTATTTGTGCATAAAGCTGACCTATTCTAAAGATTTGATCAAACAAATCGACAAGAGATCATCCAAACATTAGGGAAGATAATCTAAATTAAAACGAAGTTGGAGTGTATCCTCTTCATCGTGATATCGTAACTGCAACACATTTTTTATAAGTCGAGTGATCACACATGGCCTTGAAAATCTTTAATAAAGGAAGATGTCAATAACCAAAAGAGTACATTTTCTCAAGAATAGGGTCTACAATTAAGAAAATAGACACTAAACTAACTTTTTATTAAAAAATCGAGCCAACTTTTCTAGCAAAAATGAGGAGAAATTTAATGAAAGTTTAAAAAATTCCCAACTTTATGTTAGCAATTAAAAGTGAAATATATCCTTTATAATATATCTTTTATAATCTAATCCTAAAAATGGATCCAGACTGCGAATCCTCTTAGGCAAAATATACATATGCCTAGGAACAGTCGAAACACGAATAATTATAACTAACTTTTTTCGAATCAAATTTATCAAGTGTGTGAAAAAGTTTTAGTCCTCCTTAAGGTAACTGCTCGCAGCTAGCTGAGAAAATTTCCTAACCAATTAGGTCACAAACGGAACTAGCAACAACTTGACTCTTAGTGCAAACGCTAGTTCTATATGTGTCTCTTTGGATAACATCAAGGGGAGTGCAAAATAAAAGCACAGAGATCGGCAGAAGGCAGTAGTGAATGCGCTGCTGTCTTCCACATCAAACGTACTAGTTCAAACATGCCAGCGGCGCAGTGCTGAGATGCCTTCCCCCTCCTACGTTTTCCTTCGCTCTGAGATAATTTGTTTCGCAACTGGAAAGGGGCTATCCATAAAAGACCCGGGGGGGTTAAGGGAAGAGGAGGCTAAAGTTGTCACCGGGTTCCTCCTTTCCACCTTTCCTCGTGAGCAAGACGAGGGCCCAGGCACTCATTCCACTGGAGCGTGCCGACGACAGAGTACGGTGTGCTACACATCCCGCCCTCCGAAATTAATTTGAAGAGGGTGGTGCTTTTGGCTCCGAGATGAATAATCAGTTCAAACTCTTTTGCATACTACCATTTTTATTTAGACAAATATTCATTTTTATAAATGGTTCTCTGGATGTTCACTATCCTCATATTGATAAATTTTTAATTTCTTAGACTCCTGTATGTCAATATATAAAATTAAAAAAATCTTATATCCGAGGTGTGTTAAAAAAGTAAGGCGACTTTTCGAATTTCGCGGGTAAAATGCGCTCGATTTTCGATTTTTTTGTTTTGTTGTGTGGGTACTTATATCCCAAACATTTCTTTACAGTTTCAACAATATAGCACATATAGTTTGTTATTGACAGATACCAATGTTAGACGTGTTTTGGTGTGCTCGACGATTTTCTGCTGTGAAGAAATGGATTCAAGAATTTGCGTCAAATGTTGTGTAAAAAATGGAATTAAGTGCTCCAAAACACTTGGAATGTAGACAGTAGCATAAGGCAAGTTTTGCTTGAGTACAAAAATGTTTATAATGTGTACAAGCTCTTCCAAAATGGCTGAGAAGATGCCAATGACCAACATCGCTCTGGACGCCCCAGACGTCGACAACAGATTAAAACGTTGAAGCAATGTAGAAAATTGTTTGGAAAAAGCCTCGAATCACTATTGGAGAAGTTTCTAAGGATATTTGTATATCAGGTGCATCTAACCATGCCTTTTTCGGATGTTTTGGGCATGGGACGGGGGTCAAGGAAATTCGTTCCTAAACTACATAAGTTTGACCAGAAGAACCGTCGCATGAGCATCGCACAGTAGGTGTTGAATGACGCCAATGATGATCCTGATTCGCTCTAAAGGATCATAACTGCTGGCGAATCATGGGTATATGGTTATGACATTGAAATCAAAGCCAAATCGTCCCAATAGAAGAACCCAGGAGAACCAAGACCGAAAAAAGAACGCCAAGTTCGAACAAATGCCAAGGGTTTGCTCACTGTTGTCTTCGATTACCGTGGCGTAGTGCATCAAGAGTTCTTACCACAAGGTCGTACGGTCAACAAGGATAATAACCTTGAAGTTATATACCGTATGCGACAAGCAATACGAAAAAACTTCCAGAATTGTGGAAAAATAATTCTTCACGATAATGCAACTACTCACTCATCGTTGCTTGTGAGAGATTCTTTGGTCAAAAAAACACTACAAAACATGCCTCAGCCACCATACTCACCGGATTTGCCCCCCAGTGACATTTTCCTGATCCCAAAACTGAAGATACCTATGAAAGGACAGAGATTTGCAACGATTGAGGAGATAAAGACTGCATCTCTCCAACTTAAAAAATGAGATGCCTTCCCTCGTTGGGGACGATCGAAGTTTACCCGCTTGTAAGCCATGTCGGTAATTTTGTTAAGGAAAGGCGCAGAAGAGTTCGTCATGTCGGGTCCTGCAATTGGGAGCAGATCGCCAATAGATCTACCGTCGTCGGACAGCAATCACAACCAAGTACGGAACCTGCCCAAACGGATACTCTAACGGGACTTGCTTAAATGCTGTATTGTATACCTACGAGCATATTTCCTGAGTTTCTTTAATCAGTTCCTAAGAGATTTCACTTCCGTTACATTAAAGCGATTCTCAAATAACATATGAATCCAGGTTCTGACCAAAATGACCATTGCGTTTCTTCATCCGTTATTCGGTGACGATCCAGGAATCCAGGATATTCGGAAGTTGCTTCATCCTCCGTCAGGTATATTAATACATGCATATGTATTTGAATTAATCACCAAAGACACGTCGATTCAGGAAAATTTAAATAAATATAAATACCGGCCGGCTTTCAAATTGGAATTATTACCTGTATATTGAAGAACAGTATTTTTAGTGCGCATTATTAGAACAAAACAATGTGATTCAATATAACTTAAGATAATACCTTCTCCATTATACACCTTAAAATCTCTTCGATTATTAGCCTCTTGATAGATAATTCCGTTCATAAGGTTCACATCTTTGAGATAATCATCAGTCGAGTTTTTTTCCTTTGATGCGTTTATAAATTCAGAAGAATAGTTATGTTCAAAGAGGTGGACATATTTTTACTGCCAATATTAGTGAACAAATACAAATTTTAGAGTGGCCATTCTTATTACTTGTTACTCCCTATCTGACCTTATTACCTATACTATATACATATTCCACAATTAACCTCTTATATGAGGTTGTGATAGACCAAATACAGTTCCTATCTATCCAATCCAATTCGACCCTATATTTTGGTTTACTGATCATTTCCTTGCAGACCCTACGAAAGCGGACGTAGAGCATTATCCCTGATAACCCATTGGCAAAATGTTTTTTCTTCCTTCTTCGAACTCAGATCAGGAAACGAGAAAGGATAGTTCCCAAGAGCTCATGAGCATAATTGGCAGTCGTAAAGATGAATTACGACTCAATTAGTGATGAAAAATGTTTTATTATACCAGCTAAAGAACTCTCCGTACCAGGTAGGTACAATGTTTTTTCTCCCGCCGAAATATTCCGCAAGCCCCTTTGAGCAAATACGGGGCCGAAATTAGCACCGTATTTTTTCCTTGAGAGTGCATTTGATTCCCCATTAGTGCATGTTCCCAAGCCCTGATTCTTTGCCTAAGGAAGGATAATGGATCTTATTAGCGTGGTCAAATTGGTTTTAATTATATCCCTCGTGTACCTCCGGAACCAGTCCTGTTTTCATGGAAGTGCACTTCGGT
This sequence comes from Hetaerina americana, assembly GCF_022747635.1. Lineage (NCBI taxonomy): Eukaryota > Metazoa > Arthropoda > Insecta > Odonata > Calopterygidae > Hetaerina > Hetaerina americana. Next base: position 77,890,486 of record NW_027287427.1, read on the forward strand.
CCGGTGGATGCTCCGCCTGGAGCAACTCTGATTTGTGGGTGGTTGCGGAGGGCTTCCAAGATGGGGTGCATTTCCTTGTCCATGCTCCTCGCATTGCACTCATTGACGTAAAATGGCCGTGGACCTGCGGCGAAAAATGTGCCGCCCGTGCTCCGCTCATACAACTGAGGACTACTGCCTTATTTAAGGGAAGAAGCCACATAGGCGGAAATTCGCTTGCCAAACGCGGAAACTAGGGCGTGGATTTCAGATCAGCTGTTCAAATTGCAAAATATTAATTCCTGAATGGAAGTATGTCACATTATGCGGTAATTAAATGTGAACAAATACATATAATGATCTTGAAACGCTCACATAATAAAGCATTTCTTTGAGATATATGTCTTAAATTTTGAGGACTAGGATTTTAAATACATTTTAATAATATTTTAGAGTAATATGTTTTGTCCAAAAACTGTAATTTATACATCCATCTCGACTTATCCTAAAATAAAACGAACGTATCTGAAAAATCGGGATTTGAATATTTCGCCATAGCGTAGGCAAACATAGAGTGCGAGGAGATTGCAAGTTTAAATAGGAATAATATATTCCTTTAATTTCACCATTCAAGAATTTCCTCAGCCCTTCATAACTATCTTCGTCCGTGAAGAAACATTTGCCCTAGACATTTGCGGAAAATAGGAAACCTGTGAGACCAGCACCCTCCCTAACTTGACCTCGTGGCAAACTTAATCGGAAAGCGTAATAAATGTGTTGATAAGGACGCAAATCACACTGTAAAATGAATATCATTCGGATGGCATGGAAACGCATCGAAAAAGTGAATATTCAGTTAATCCAGAACTCTCAATCTCAGAAACCTCACTATGTTCTGATTGTGAAGCACTGTAACAATGCTATAGTCTCAGTTACCTTAGAATTAATCAAGTCATATAATTGTCACATAGAGGTATTTTGCTATTATGAACTATAGGGAGCTGTTACAGTGCATAATGGAGGATATATATTGAAGTAAACAAGAACAAAAGCGTATGCAGAGCCTACAAAGGAAAAATCAAGCAAACAGATTTTCATAGTGGCGAAAAGGCCTTGATGTACTAGGGATAGGGAAATATTTTTTTGAAGGTAATCTACCGGTTAAGGTAGGTTTTTGGATGGACACAACAACCAAACAAATATTTTATTACTCCTAACAAAACAAAAAAATCCATCATCCTACTCTATATCAGGTCCCTCTTCATCTCTGAGTACTTTCTTCCTCCCGTCATCCCGTCCAACATCCCTATCCTGTTCCTTCCCCTTCCTCGTTTGCCCAACATTCTCCCCTCTATCACAGTCTTCAACATCCCGCTGCCGGTCAATACCCCCTTCATCCACTTTTCCTGCCTATATAGGATTGCTCCCAACAAACCCCTCTCTTCGCCCACCGTACCAAGTACTTCCTCGTTTGTTTTCTTCTCTCTCCATTTCACTTTCTCTATTCTTCTCCACACCCAAATTTCAAAAGCCTCCAGTCTACGTCTATCCTCCTGCTTCACTGACCACGTTTCCGCGCCATACATACAGGCCTGTAGCTACGCTCCATATCAAAGATTTTGGTGGATGAAAGTGGATGAAATTCAGTGATAGAGTCACATAGAGAACCTGTAATATCTTCTTGAATGGGAACCAAATAAACCCAGCTTTTCTTCAACCTCACCTCATTGTTACTCTCTTCTCGTTACAACCGAAAGGATTTTCTCTTTAACTTCACTACTCCTTAATGAGCATTTTCTCTCACATTTGGCCTTACCAAACTGAATAAATCTCTCTTTTATCTTTCCATTGCATTTTCCGATAATCCGTATAATGAAACTCTTTTAAGGATCTTCTTTAAGAATCCCCAATAACAACTACCGAAAGACTTATTCTAATATTCATTCTAGTAGTGTAACTCATGAGTGGTTTGACTAAATTTTTACACTCAACAATTTGCCTTTTTCTGCTTTTGCAAAAAATTACCCCATCTATTTTATAATTAATGAATTGTTCCTCTTTTTTTCTTCCAAATCTTCAATTTTGTTCAATTTATTGTAATTATCACTAAACCTTTTTCCTTATACCCTATGTTCGGTGGAGTGCACGATAAATATAACGAATGAACTCAAAATTTTGTAGTGTCTCTATAGGGAGTGTTCCCGGTGCTAATCCCTACTCATCGACATCAATCCATTTCTTTACCTGATCTCAATGGACAAATGACTCTACCCTAGCGTTATTTTTTTCTCATTAGTAGAATCTTTTCAAATTGCCCACTACTCGTATTTACCCGTAGAATCTCTATAAGTGTGATCGTATTTACCTTCCTTAAATTCAGGAAGTTCCCTTACAGCTTCAGTCTTCCTAGGACATATATCGCGTCCGTTTCTCCTGTCTGGTTTTTTAATGTCACGTTTCTCCTTCCTTGACTGTTCTGATGGAAAGACTTGGAATTTTAGCCCGCGATTCTCTTGGCCAGAAACCCCAATAATTCAACCTATTCAACCACACTTATTGGTGACTATGACCGAACTCGCGTAGAGTCATCCGGTTTTCCAGCTGTGGTCTCAGCTCATAAAAGCGGGTTAATTTACTGCTACGAATGGTATTTAATAGGTAGATATTACTTGCAGAGTCAAATTACAAAAATTTAATATCCTTATTTCGCTTCATGTTCACATTGCATTTGCTTCTATTATAAATGCTCAGTCATTTTATATATTTTCAATAAAAAATGAAATGTAAGGGCAGCTCTGCCAACATATATTAATACAAAATAAGTACTCACGGAGTCCTCATATTCTCTTTAAGGCGTGGTGACATCATAAAACGTAAATAGTTTTTATTTCGAGTTCATTTCTTTTTAGGAAAGAAATTAAATCATAGAGTAGAACTATAGGCTTGAATATTACATTCGTGTATATCATAACCTATATCCGAGATATATATATATATATATATATATATATATATATATATATATAATAATTGGACGGCACAATATAGCACAAATAGAATAACAACATTTAAAAGGACACTCACACGGTAAATTGTTCGAGCTTTCGGCCCCCTCAGAGGCCTTCTTCAAGACCAAACATATATATATATATATATATATATATATATATATATATATATATATATATATATATATATATATATATATGCATGCATACATATCAAGAAGAATAGATAGGAGGCAAAACGCTCATACATTAAACGACACTATTACACGAAACGACACAACGACTAGCAACCGAGACTTAACCATGACACATGGGCTAGTTCACACCATACGTACCGTCCATCACCTCACTACGTCCATACGTACTCCTGAAATATAAATATGTATATATATGTATATATATATGTATATATATGTGTATGTATATATATATGTATACATATATATATATATAAAGAAAAGGCATATTAGATACCGGTGAGCTATATCCTAGAATACTCGTCCTTAGTATGGGATCCATAAAAAATAAAACGTGTATGTGTGTGGGGCATGTTAAAAATAAAGAAGTTTGAAGAAAGGCAGCAAAATGTGTACTCGGAAGGTAAAAAAGGACACATTGTGTCACGGAAATGTTGAATATACTGAAATGAGAGAGAAAAATAGAAGAAAACAATGTAGATTAGGCGAAATGCAGAGAATTGTTAAAAATGACAAAGTGTGGGAAGATTTATTGAAAGAAAAAAAAACCAAACTTAAAGGAGAAAAACGACCACAGTTTTTAAATAAAAATAAGATCCCAAAAATAAATAAGAAAAAGCACTATTTTCTTAAACTAAACCTTTGTTAAATGGAACCAGCTGCCTGGAGGTTTGCTTGAGCCCTTTCCATCCAATTTTAGGTGTTTTAGGAATAAGTGTAAAGCAGCCAAGGGATGATAAATTGTATTGGCAGGAATCATTATGCTATTGTACTTATGAAAAATATTGTTCTTTACGTGATGTTGACGGTGTGAGAAGTTGTAGTGCAAAAGTGAATGATGTATTAATGGTGCGTGGTTATGAACGGTATATGAAGTTGAAGAGTGCGTAATTATGGACGGTTCGTAGCATATACTCGTATAGTGTGAACTAGCCCACGTTTGATGGTAAAGGTGCGGTTGGTAATCTTTAAGTGTCTTTGTATGCTGAAGCATTATGTCTCCTATCTCTTCTTCTTTTGTATGTATGTATGTGCATTGTTCGAGTGACCGTGGCCACCAGGAAAATTGGCTAATTGTAACGAGATTGAAATAATATTCACTACGCCACCAAATATTGAAATTTATGATTAAATTGAAATTTCATTTAGAAAATTGAAACTTGAACAAATAATATTAACGCAGAAAAATATCCAACACCTCCTCCGCAGTACTTTAAATGCCTTGAGTAGAAAATTTGATTAAAATCAATTAAGACTGCGTGAATTGACAAAAGAACACTGAATAAATAGCAAATGATGATTTATTACGAAACTTTACGCAGAGATTTTCATAATTTGAAGATTCTGAATTTTTCAGACCTTACAGTTTAAGTAAACAAGCAACACACAAGCTATTGTTCCAATTACATTCGTCAGGGAGACACTTCGTTTACAGTGTATGCTTACCTTTCAAAGTTTTAGTGACTATTCGCCCGTAAGTATAGAAATATGATAGGCATAAGGGCACTAGTGAGGAGGTGAGAGAATGGAATTCCACAAACGGTAAATGCTGCAGATTTTGTATACCAATAGACCACAGCTATGCTTCTGCAGAGCACGACATGAATGCCAATTGGGCTGGAAAAAGTCACTAAGTAATGATAAGTACGGGAAATAAATTAAATATTTTAAAAACAATGTACTGAAAAGCCACCGAAAGTCAGATAATTCAAGCTTCATTAGTCTTAAAATCTTCTTGCGTCATGAATACTAAAAGTACTTAGTAATTTGAAAAATAAATCCTGGATGCTGCAAATTCAGCGGTTACACTAATCCAATTTTATTATTAAAAAAAGAGACATTAAATATTGCGTAATTTGTAAAATAGATCTAGGCCTAGAACGGCAAGTCGCGAAGTTAGGAAAATTAGGGCTAATGGAGCGATAGATGTATTTCGATCCACGCATTTGCAAGCAAGTTATAGTACGGTTACTTTCTTGAAAGTTCAGAATCTGCTTAGTCACGCACGCCCACAGTGCTTTGACGGCCTGCTAGACGACCTTTGTTAACTATTTCCACCCCACTCGATAATTTAGCAGATGTGTGCAGACTACTTTCGTTCTTCAGAGGCAGGTCCGGTGTACATTGCCATTGCTCTGTGAAGGAATAATTAATGGAAAGGGAGAGACAAGGAAGGATGCTATATTTTAACGCGGATGAGGAAAGTATAACTACGGAAAGAATGATTTATAGTGAACTCTTATCTTTTACGGTTCCGCTTTAAGCTCCCTTATCCATTCTCTACTTCCTCTAAGTATGAATAAAAAAAACAACGCATATAGTTCATACGGTTCCGTTTGATAATATGCCACGAGATTTTCAATTTTCAGAAAAACGAAAGCTATGGAAATATATTGACGCAGAAGACAGATGGTTCCGGGCAAATTTCAAATAAGAGAACATATCTGCAAAAAACATCTTGCTTGAAATTGGGAAAATATTTAGAGTCAGATTTTAAATCATGATGTAAAGTAAATAAATCATACGGAGCTAGGCTACTACCATTTTAAAATCGGGGCAATCTATGCTGAGTTAGTTCCATAAGCTTCATTCGGGCACGATATTAACCGCTTAATTCCGTATGGTGGCAGCACAGTCGAGCGCAGTGGCAGCGTCTGATATAAAGAGGAATACAAAAGCATCGGAATTGGAAAAACAAAATGGGTAAGAGGAATGTATTGCCATGTATAACAGCAAAATCAAAGTTAGGATATTGCCCCTGCTATAAGTTACTGCCCTAAACGTTTGCACATAATAGTTATTGAATAAACCCATGAAAATAGGAAGAAAATATTAATTTGTTTAAGTCTTTCGCAGTGATTGTAAATGGTGAAAAATTGAACTGCTGATTAGTGGTTATGACCATGAAACGTTATGATGCAAATACTTCTCCTCTGATTTGATACGTCAATTTGTTCAAGCTTCTAACATTGAAAAACTCCCAAGGTCATAACAGATAATTATTATTAGGTTATCTACCGGTGAAGGTAGGTTTTTGGATGTACGTAATTACTAATTAAATAATTTGTGGCCCCTAGCAAAACACAACATCCTACTCTACATCAGGTCCCTCTTCAGCTCCGCGTACTTTCATAAGAAGTCGTTTATCTTTTGTGTCTTTCTTTTGTGTAAGTGTTCATTTTTCTGGGTGCGTGTAACTTCGTGGAAGCACAGGTGGCTTAAAAAAGCGTTCCACTTAGTCTGGATTATATTCCTGCCGTGGTAACACTCGACATTTATTCTGATATTCCATTCGTAACCGACTCTCTGCGCAGATAGACCGGACAATTGTTCTCGAATTACATTTACATTCAAGTTATGTTCAACTAATACTGTATCTGAATTGAGCTAATATAGTAAGAACATATCCTGTAGGTACGTCTCTTACAATGACAACCATGTCGACAGTCTCTCTAGGACTGTGGTTCCTTCAGTATTCCGTCTCCATCATGATGGCATATACATACGTATTCGCGGAACGTCAGTCGTTGACAAGTTGGGTTCGGAGGAGGCAGGCTAGTGGACAAGGTATGTTTTACAAATAGGTGGTAACATTTCGTAGGTCAAATAGGACGGCTTTCATACGAAAAAATCTCTCCGAGATAATTCCATTTCAAAATGACCAAAAACTACACAATGGAAACAGCATGAAATGACGTCATCTTACTGGCGTCCAGAATATGCTTCACCGATCCGTTTGATTTCCCGCAGAATCCATTTTGAAAATTTTCTACATTACTCCTACATGAACTTATTTCCAATACCTAGGGATCCATTTCAATGCCACGAGGTTAGGCTAAAAAAACTAATGCGCACATGCTCGTAGATCACACACAAAATGACATTCAGAGGCACTCCTGGTGGCATGTTTGGCAGGTTTGAGGTCGTTATATTCATCCAGTATATTTTGAGAAGTGGAAGTATAGAGACGTGTGCTATGTCAACGCGAGTAAAACAGCGTTCTAAAATATCCAAGGGTTTCCATAACAGATCTTACAATATATTTGTGACGATTTTTGTTCTTTCGTGAGAGTTTTTCTCAGATCTGTTAGCCCTTCCCTGTAGTTGCTCAATTTTATAATCAGTGTTTTGGAGATGGATACCATATGCTCTCCACACACACTATGCGGGATCTTATTAAAAGAAACATGACTCCCTCTCTTTAAAATTGCTACAATTTTCAACTATGCTTTTATTGAATGTCATGTGTTCTTTAGCTTTGTTGATTATCCACATATAGTGCGTAGGTGTGCTCGAATTAAGATCGGATGATGACATTTATGCACTTTACATTGGCTGCAATGCTCATCTGGACATGTCCGAGTTTGTAGGTTGGTTACTGATGCTCGCGCTTTTTTTTATTTTTTAAGAAGTGCACGGCGCAACCTTTTTTATCTTTGAATCCAAACCCCATTCTGCACACTATTTTTGTATGTTGTTTGAGTCAATTTTATTATTTGATGATCTGGATCGTTCGCTATTTACATCTTCATTACAGAGCCGTCGGAAAATAGTCTCATGTTGCTTTTTGGTTTCTGAGGTGATGTCATTGATTTAAATAAGGTGTAAGGGGCAATAACATTAATCTGAAGGGCGCTGGATGTTACTTTTACATAATTAGAGTTTGAGCCTCCTATTACTACCAATTGTTTGCCACTATAAATGAAGTGCTGAATTAAGTTTGTTACAACTTTGTTTATTGCGTGCCCTCGCCACCCGTATGACAAATTGTCTAGTGGTAATTTATCAAAGGTATTTTTGTAATTCAAATAAATCGCATATACTTCTTTGTTCCTTTCAAAACTTGCAGAATATAGTGTACTAAATACCCAAATTGAGTTTCTAAACAATTCTCCTTTCTGAGTCCGGCTGGATATATGGTTAAGAGTGTCGAGAAATGCCATGGCGTTTCTAACTCCTCTGATACGCTCTAGGATTTTACAGAAGAGGTAAGTTAAGGACATTGGTCGGTAATTACTGGAGCCTTGCTTTTTCCACTTTTAAAGATATGCGTGGCGTTAGCTATTGTCGAGTCAAAGGAACTACGCCATTCAAAATCGGTTCGTTAAATATGCGTGCTAAGAAGGGCGCAATATCGGGTGCCAGCTATTTTATTACTCATACGGGAATGTCCTTTAGTTCGAGAGATTTGTTTATTGTAATTTGAAGTTGATTTGCTATCCACTTGCATATTATTATATGTCATCAATCTTTGCAATGGTTCTGACAAGGCATTCACTGGGTATGGTTGTCTCGTGAGTATAGATACTTTGAAATAAATGACGAGTATTTAGAGCATTCTTTGTTTAGGTGCTCTTGCAAATACGTATATTAACCATAGTGATCTCTTAGAGGCTCTATTCTTGGACATTTTCCCTGCAATACCATAACGTATGTATAGAATGCCTTAGTGTTATCTTCCAAATATCAACACAGATTTCTACTTGTTAAGGTCGCTAGGGTGCCTTGCATGATTCTTTTTTTGCGATGTATTAAGTATTATTACCGTGTCTTTTCAAAAGACATACGTACACCAGTTTTAAATATATCTTTGTATTTCGAATGCAATTCCCTTCGTTTCCTTAAAAATCTTCTAATATACGTTTCTAATTAAAGAAATTGATAGAGGGAAAGAGAGATAGTAATATCTACACGTACACAATTCCCCGCAATCCGCCGCAAGGGTGTGTGGAGGGGGGTGTCCGGGCACCAGGCGCACCTCAAGAACAACTGGTCTATTCACGCGCCTAAGCACAAACGATCAGACAAACAATAACTGTCACGCGCACATATGCCCACATACATCATGCAACCATTCCCGTGCTTGATCAATTCATCAAACCCCGGTACGCAAGTCAATGCAGTCCCTCCGGAACCCTTGGCTCGATCGTGTCACGACGGCGTATATTTCGAGAGCAGAGCAAGGACCTGAATCTGTCCGTGACGGTGTCTGCCTCTCCCAAGTCATCTCGGTGTTCGAACCTACCAATGCTATCCGGTGCCGTAACAATTGCCTTCATCTCGCAAGAAAACTCATGCGCTCCGTGTCGCTCTAAAACATTTAAATGATATCTTGAAGAGGAAGAGGAAAAGAAGATTTGATGCATTTTTCATCATGCGGTGTTTGAGAAAGAGAGCCTTTGATTTCATTTTCAGTTTTAATCTCGATAACGGGCTTACACATTGTCAGTAGGTGGGGATGATCGTAACATTTGATAGAACAGCTTTTAACACTGTTTTGAAATGAAAAAGAGAAAATGGCAACTAGCGTATTTATTATAGTGTAAGAATAACTTTAAAAGTTCCTCCCTTTTTTTGCAAACATGTTTGTATTTTACTTTTATGTTAGATTATAATCTTATTTAATTGTACCACATGAATAATATTGATCTCTAACGCCTTTCAATATCTTCTCTTCTCGCGTAGGCTGCTATTGAGAGGGTGAAACACGGGATGGCATATGTGATACATAACTGTAACACTGAAATGGACTCCCCATACCTGTTATCGTCAGCATCGACGCATGCGATGATCTTAAGAGATGATTTTTGATGGTTTCATAATAAGGTTGAAAAGATGTTTTTCTAGAATAGAGAGTTAAATTGAGAGGATAGAATGTGCAAGCTAATGTGAATGACGATAAACGAAGGTGTGTATAAGGATGAAGACTAGGTGGAATGCTATAAATGTGAAAATTGACTCTACGTTTGGTATGATTCCTTTAGATCTGCATGAGGTGAGAATCTCGGTTTGACTTTTGTGTTGGGTTACTTCATGAACATAGTAAGTGACCTAGCAGAAATTTGAGGACATTCGAGGGATTAATAGCAATGAACAAAGAGATTTGAATAGGAAAAATGAAGAGTTGATGCGGAAAAAGAAAGAGAATACCAACATGAACGACGTCTCGGCGATAACAGGAGAACTAATGAGGCGGCAAAGGCGAGGTAGGAATTAGAAATAAGGCAAGCATTTCGCGAAAGCACTTTTCCGCGAAATGAAGTTTTATTGCACGACGTGCGTTTAGATTCGCAGACTCACTCGCCATCCTAAGATGCAAGATATAGAAACGAGAATAGGATTGCTCTTTAAGGACATCACTGTGAGTCGAAACGCGCGTCGTGCAATCAAGCTTTATTTTGTGGAAAAGTACTATAACCTTGCTTTGCTATGGATTCCTTCCACTTCATCAACCCTGGAACTCAGAAATGTTATCTAGCAGATAGTACGTGTGCTATGTAGCACAACATACAATCAGCGGGGATTTCGAGTAACGATAACATATATACTCTATTGGATAACATATATAGATAACATATATACTCTATTGGATAACATATATAGATAACATATATACTCTATTGGATAACATATATAGATAACATATATACTCTATTGGATAACATATATAGATAACATATATACTCTATTGGATAACATATATAGATAACATATATAATAAATATTCTATAAACTATTACACTCGCGAGAATAAATGCGGGGGCTAGCATGAATATTATGTATGGTTTGCGAATTTAAATTCTGTTCTCAAAGCGACGATGTTAACAAAAAACCCTTGGGAGCTCTCGATTCCCCGACAGAACCAATGCAAAATTAATGACATCCATGGAGGTGCAGAAAAGTTGTACGGATATCGGTATAAATTAAGATTTAGGTACTCATCGGAGCGTCTTTTGGGGTTTATAATCACTACCGAAGGTTCGTGAAGGACTTAACTCACTTTAAGGGCAGGGATTCCCAATAATTATTTTGAATATAGGAACAGCATTTATATGGACTCCATTGCGTGGCCAAGCAATGCAAGCCGCTTCCGAAGACCTACACAAATATAACAACTCCCCCCCCCCCCCCCCGCAGTAGGACATACCCTCTAATCCGTTTCGCACCCTCCCTTCCCAATCTATCACATCCAAATATCGTAAGTTTACTCCTTTTCCACGCGGATCCTAACTCCGGAAATATCTTCTTCGTCCTTTTGCAAACTTTACTCCTTCTTCGATATTCGAGAATGCACAGCTTTGAACTCCCGCCGCAAACATAATCGCCCCTTTTCAGTCAAATTCGAACCGCTGTCCACCCTCCCCATACCTATGCATTCTGCTTCCCACTTGGAGGAGAGACGATAGACCAGGACCGAATGGTCACTGCTTCTCTCTCTGTGCTGCAATGCCTCCCCTATTAAGCATCGAATGGAAGACTGGGAGATAGGAACTCCTGAGTCATCATTAATCGGAGATCACATGTCCCACCGATCCATAGGTCATACGTTAAAGATTAATCCTTCCCGCAGAGTACCTTCTCTCCTGCCAACCAAAACCTTTTTCATCAGTCACTCTCCAGTTTTATTTTATCGACATAAGCATAAGGTCACCGCTGACTCACTCCAACGAACGTGAATACATATACGTAGGTTTATGTGTGCATATGTGAGTGTGTAAATATACTCATCATATACTTGTGTATGTGTGTATGTGTGTATACATATATATATATATATATATATATATATATATATATATATATATATATATATATATATATATATATATACACACACACACACTCGTATCTTGAAGGAAATTGTCATGTAAGTGCTTAGTAATTTAAACGGAGAAGAGAGATAGCGCTAGCAAACAAAAATACAAAAAAGTAGATACAAATGAAACTCATACATATTCCGAATTTTCGGTGACCAAACTACATTCCTCTGGGAAAAGAAGTAACTGATGAGGATTAAAGGGGAGAAGACGAGGACACTGGATGGAAGGGAAAGACAGATAAAGGTTTGGGAGGGGAAGAGTTGGGAGGGGCACGTTGAAAATTTTGGGATCGATATGGATGGTTTAGGGAGCGATGGGGGGATGAAAATATCTGAAACTTGGGGTAATTAGTGTCTGATATTAATACCTGGCTAATTTCAGGAATCGAGGAGCCAGATATATGCCTGTCCTATTGTTTTGAGTTTAAGTGGAGGGTCGGAGGGTGGGAGGTATACTAGAATAGAAACACTATAGCATTTAGCAAAGGGAGTGTTATGTTCGGAAGCTACTTTGGGATTGCAAGCTTACTAATCAGGGAAAAAATCGGCATGAGACGCGGTGGTTATTGATCCGAATATATAGAGGTGTGGTAGACTGTCCAATATCGAAAGCAGGGCATAGTTGGCACGTCAGAAGATAAACTACATTACAGGAGCTACACGCAGAGCAGGGGATTCGTGGGAGAGGGAAAAAATGCGGGTGAGAGAGTGATGGGGTTTTGTGAAAATAGAAAATGTGTTACATCTTGATTTATTACAGGACATGGGAGTGGCTTTGGAACGGGGCGGGGAATCTGATAAGTTTGGGCGGCGTCTGAAAGTAACGGAGGGGCATTTGGGAAAAAGGTTGGTAGTGGAGTTACGGTTCTTGAAGATAGGGTAGAGGGTTGTTTAGGATGGATCTCAGAGACTCTATGCGAGGGAAGTAGGTGGTACCATTTGAATGGGGGTGACTCTCTTCGGTGGAGGAAGGTTTGGAAAAGGAAAGCATATCTTTGGATTCTACTTTTTAGATGGGATTCAGAACAACCTCGTTGGAGGTTAGAATAATGTAGGTTTCAGAGATATTCTTTTAATTAGTCGGGATGATTGCAGATTCTGTGTCCTCGTATGGGAAAGGAATAAGGAATAAAGCTTTTGGTGTGATACAGGTGGCAACTGTAATAGTGTAAGTATAGATATTTGTTGGTCACTTTTTTATGCATAGAAGAGTGATATCTTTTGTTTATCAATGATATTTTTACATCTAGGAAGATCATTTGGAAGGAGGGAACGAAAGAGGGTAAGGAAAAAGACGAGGAACCATTGAGGCCGGACATGAAGTTTTTTAAGGATCCGGAACCATACCATAGTGCACAGCAAACTATCCTACTTACAATAAACCTCTCTTTAACTCCTTATAATTCTCTCTTCCCTTCATTCCCTCTGACCACCCTATCCTATACCTGCCCCTTCCTCGCTTGCCTCATATTATTCCCTCTATATCAGTCTTCAAAATTCCACTGCCAATCACCAGCACCTCGTGGTGAAAGCTTTTTAGCCTAATTCTTCTCCTGATGTCCCTAATACTTTGACCATTTTGCTCCATAACCCTTTTGACATACGTGAACTGTTCCACCTGCGCTAGTTTTTGCTCTCCGAATTTAACTTTTAACTTACCCTTTCCCTTTCTGGAAAACCTCTTTCTGGAAAGATCTCTTTTACGCTTATTCTCATGGCATACCTATCGCACCGATTTTAAAATGCACTCAGCAATGCTTGCAATCCCTTGGTTCACTGACAAACCAAAGCCGCCCCCCACTCGCGCTTGAGCAGTCTGAGACATTTACTGGCTGCGAATAAGCCTATTTCGGCCATTCTACTCCTATTATCTGCAATTCATTTATTATTTTTCCCAAATTTACTCAAACAAACTTCCTCCTAGAAATCTAAGAAACTGGCTAATATATTCTGATGGTATTTTTAGTTCCCCTTTGCTATGCATTGACCTCTTTATTACTGCAATGGCATCGCGCATGCATCTCCCCTTTCTTAAACCCAAACTAATCACCTCCAAAAAATCAAATGCCTTGATTCCCATTCATTTATCGATGATTCTGAAAATCTCTTTGGCTGCGCACAAAATCGAACATAATTATTTTGTACTCCTCACATGATGTAGCCTTTACCTTTTTTGGAAAAGAACTAAAATTGATATAACTGAACTAACTATATTAATAAAACAATAATGGTAGAGTATATCTGTGATGCAAAAGCTTAATATATGACCAAAAACAATGTAAAATAATATTTCCTATTGGAGGTTATCAGTGTTCTTAAAAAATTGTGCCATCTCCAATGCGTCCGTGCAGCGTAAAGTGTGTCATTTTTCGGCTAGTGATAAAAATTTATTAAACCAGCAGAAGGTTATTTAGGTCAAAACTAATAGTAACCTGTTCATTTTCAAATTAGCTACTCCAAAATCCAGTTTCTTAAATCTAAGGAAACAAAATCCTAAATGAAAAATGCTTGATAGGTATTAAATGAAAAATTAACATTTTATCGTTTCCTTCTAGATTAAGGCCAAATATCTGACCATTCAGTAGAGTCTCGCCATAACCTTGGGCCGGTTGGTGGACAGTGTTAATTTTTTTCTCTTTGGCCTAAATATCATATTAGGCGCGAAAGCATGACCCATCTCCTGAAGTTGAGAAGTAGGCCGCAGTGGCGCCGAAGGCGACTTACTCAACGGTCTCGCTACTGAGTGGAAAGTGCTGCCTCCCGTGGAAGTTCCGATAACCGTAAACACTCTTGCTGTCCCTCCAGGCAATTTTGAACTGTTAGGTAATGTTAAAATTTGTATTTCAAGATTTTTAGAGTTTAGTTCTCCATTACCTTGGATCATCTTTACCTAATGAAATAAAACTTACTTGCTTGGAGCGCTGCTACGCCGAAAATCCGTGGTGAAAGTTTCATTCGCCTTGAGGCAGATTTTCTTTTGAATCAACTCAGAGCGACCGCTTTCTTCCAGCTCATAAAAGTAATTAGCGTTATGGTTATTTATTTATTAAAGATAATTCCTAGTCCCTAAATTTACTTCACAATACATAAAAATAAACCTCTTGAAACCGCGTGGAAAAAAAATTATTGTGAAAAATACTATAAAATGCACGCAAAATATAATATTGCTATATTCTTCCAACTTCGTATAAATAACTGCATTTATTGTTTCATAAACTTTGAATGGAAGTAATAAAAGGTATTATCCCAAGGGATAACGCGATATTTTCCGGGTAAGTAATAATTTCATCGTCACATGCATAAAAACAAGAGCATTTTGCCAACAACTGCTAATGCTTTCGATTATTGGAAGGTTCAATGGAACTAAATAATATTTAATTGTAACAATTATGTCAATTAATTAACTAGCCATCAATAAATAATTTTAATTTCGTCATGGTAACGTTTTATTCCCTTTTAGAGTTAGTTCTTAGGTGTAAATATAAATGTTATAGGCGTAGTTCTATTCCATTTTCTGCACTATTTTAAGCTTCATTATTTTGATTAATTCACCAGTCTAGGTAGCATTCTGATGAATCCAATATTGCACCTAGTTCTTACAGATATCTAACTCCCATCGTTTTGTACTGCCATTGGAATTGGTGTTGGCACAAAAAGGTGGGGGTTTGACGATATTTAACGATGATACGATACTGTACAAACAATCTTAAATCTTGGATTACAATCAACCATGCCCGCACGATCACATATTTCCTGTCTTTCTTCGTTTCGTCCTACATGTCTTTATATTTTCCTGCCTCTACGTCTTATACTCAGCATTCTTTAGCATAGTCTTTAAGGGTCCATTGCCACTCAATATGCCCATCATCCATTTATCTTGCCTCCGCTGTACAATATCCCCATCTGGGAGAAACAGTATCCGTCTTTATACGACGCCCAAACCTTCTCCTGTTTTTTCCTTTCCATTGAAGTTTTTTCCATCCTCTTTCACACTCACAGCTGAAAAGTCTCAAAGTTCACGTTTTTCCTCTTGCCTCAAAGACGAAGTTTCCGTCTTTACTTACGGTCCCCGCCATCAAATTCCTCCTTTTTAAAATCTTCTTTCATTTAGAATCCCGATTTTAGGCAGATACTTTCAAACAATGTATTCTCCATTTATCTATATCTAATAGAGCTTACAACAGTCATTGCTAGATGACTTATGAAAAAACTCCAATTTTTTAAGATTTCAAATTGATTTAAGTTTAAACTTTTCATGCGTTTCATTCAGATTGAAAGATTAACGAAGAACCTGGCATCTAGAGGGGGTATATGAACTGCTCTCATCGTTTGAATGATTGTAGTTATCTACAGAAATAGTTTGGTTCTTCATGTACACTCTCTATCTTTTTGCAAACATGGCTTTACTTCATGAACAGAACGAATGTTTTGTCATTTGGGAAACTATTGAAACTGCACTAATTTATATACGCGCCATATTAATGAAGAATGAAAGACAGTTGTAACCTGCGAAATAAACTATATGTTCAAGGGTATGGATTAAGAAATTTTGGCAGTGTCTCGTTCAAATGGCCTGACTGAATCAAAGTTTATTCATGTTACCTACCACCAAAGGCTTTCAAAATTTAATGGACTTCAAACTGCACAGTCCTACGTATGTTCTCCTTGATTTAATATTTTATAAATATTTTGTTTAACTCACCAACAAACAAAACATCGCGTTCATAGCATATATTTTTCTTTTTTTCGAGTTTCGAAAGATTTCAACTGAAGCTTCTTAACCTCACCTACTGAGTGCAATTAAAAACAAGTTCATTTAATTAGTGGGGTTGGACGGGAAATTCTTTTAACTATCATCATGTGGAGAATAAGTATAATTTCGTAAGAGTTAATTAATTAACTGGCCAACTTTTGCATGATAAATTTTCCTAGAATTCAGACATAACAGTAAAAAAATGTTGAATAGACTTTAAAGTAGTAAATAAGGCCTGCTGAACGCCCATTATATACACACTGATGTAAATATCAAATTATCAAGCTCGTAAATGCTGGATTATTCCTTGTAAAGACATAATCGCAGGTAAGTAAATCTTTTCAGCCATTATACTGTACATGATAGCATTTACTAGTACCATTCCGAATATTTAGGACATATATGATAAAAAAGTTTTAAAAAATAAAGTAAAATTTTCAGCAAATACTTATTGCAAAATCCTGAAATGCCCTCTGTTTTAACTTCTCTTCCATCTTGTGCTAGTACCTAGTGGCATCCAGGAAAATTCTTGCTCCAAATGTGTTGCAGTCATTAATTCAGGTGTATTTGTAAGAGATTGTGCACTTTTTAGTACCTTCCATTACATATTAATCGCCAATAATCATTTCTTCAGTAAAATTTTTCATTGTTCCTGAAATAGAAAAAGTCAAATCAATGAAGGTATCAAGCATTTTATTCAATCTCAAAAAAACTTTCGAGTTGAACGGCTTGGCTTGGATGATTGAATGGCAACTGTTGAATATAATTAAAGTGAATATGTCACTCAGTGAAGGGGAGACAGCCTCAACTGACTCATTGGGGCTCCTATTCTGAGGTGCGGGATGGGTTGTCATGGTTTTATTGAAAGAAAGGGTTGATTTCTATTTAAGAACAGTCAATGAAATAGTTTAATTACTCACACGAATTCATGACTAAGGTGATTTTTTACAATTATTGGGTGTTGGTGTTGATATATATATATACATACATACGAGGGTCATCCGGAAAGTAGTACCCGTTCGTGAAATAAAGACACAAAAGTAAATATTAACAAACATAAAAAATTTTATTTGAAAGAGGATACTTTAAACTACTTCTCAACATAATCTCCAAGCAAATTAAGGCATTTGTCATAACGTGTGACAAGTTTCTGTATTCCTGCTGCATAGTCCTTCGCCGCCAGCTCATTGAGATACGCGAGGGACCCATCTTGCACAAATTTTTGCATAATGCAGATGGTGTTTGATGAAAAAAAAGAAATAGCAGTGAAGTTTCTCAGCAATATAGCAATAATCAGATGAGGATAGATATTCTCAATACTTTCCATTGAATATTTACTTAAGCCCATGACATATAGTTTGAGGATGCACTCAGTGCCTAAATTCATGCTTCATGAGAACCAAAAGGGTTCAAATAAAAAATTGTTATCTGGAAATGCTTCGGCACATCTGCAGTGAGAATTAAAAGGCCTTTTTGTTCCCTTACAACTCAATATACCTTTAAGTAAGCGAACCGTTTGTGCAAATTCACTCTACACCACGTCTCTTTGTCTTGAATGAACTTCAAAATTACCTTTTGGGAAAAAACTATATTTTTTCATTACCTTCAATCACTCAAAATTAAAGTACTTCAAGAGGAATTAGGACATGTGTATTAAGTTTTACAGGCATGCTTTGAAGAAGAATCTTACCCATGTGATGCTTCTCTGGAATTCTATCGCTCCCTTCAGGTGAACATATTGTAAATGGTTATTCCACCGTTTAAGTTGGTTTTGGCTCAGATTGAAAGCGGCTACGGTAATTAGTCTTGTCCAACAAAAGACAAACTGACACATCACAATAAAATAAACCCTTAATCAAGTCCTCTTATATTCCTCATCTACCTAATCAAATGAATTATCTTTTTATGAGCAAAATTTCCGCCAATGGTGTATTCCCCGCGACCGAAATAACCTCTATGGGCCTTAATTTGTGCAATGAAAGTTCGAAACGGAGAAAAAAGGTCTGTCCCAAAAGTAGCATTAGTTATTTTTCCCGGATAGACGGACGGCCGGGCGGCGGTTTCTCTGGCTGGTTTCGAGGGAAGGGAGGCTCAGGAAGGACTGGAGGCCGGTGGAAGTTAGCGCCCATCTCTTGTGGAGTGCGGATCGCTGGTTTGAGAAACCTATATAACGTTACATATTTTCATTTCGTCATTAAGAGGTTTTGGAACAACAATACGCCACCAAATTTTGCATGAAACTGGGCAAAATGGGGAAAGTTACTCATGACATTGCTCGGGGCAGATTATGGTGACAATTAATTGGGTAGATCGGGTGTTTTAGAGTGGAACAAGTTGTTTCGGGATGTTAAGAAAATTTTAAAGACGCCGAACGTTCAGGACGCCCTTTGACCTCAAAAATTATGAAAATCTTGCAAGAGATAAGGCTTTATTGGAGAGGGATTGCAGATTAAGTGTTCGCATGGTCTATGATTACCCTGGCATTCCTAATTGTTATGTGCGTCGACTTGTGACCAAAAGAATTCTTCAAGATTTCTTCCTCTTCCCCTGCCTCTAATTCGTGCTGAGGGACGTCACCTGGGCTCGGGTGAAGCGTTACAACAGTCCGTGACGAGGGAGCTTCGTAGCATTCCGGGCGACGCCTTCCAGAAGGCATACGAGGTTTCTGAGAATCATCTGAATCTCTAGTGCAATATTTTACAAATCATCTAAATGGCTTAAACCAATATTACCAAGACCACTGACTAAAGTATTCAAAATAATAGTACCTTGCTGTTACAAAAATTCATCGGCAAATTGCTCAGGTTCGGTTCCCAATCTCTCGATTCCCTTCATCTAAACAAAAGAATCTTAAGAGTTGGATGGATAGTAACTCTTCAGTCGACCCCTTTACATCGTTATAATGTCGAAAATAAATCTCGCACATGTATATGACATGTTTGCACCTTAAACAGTAAACTTACTCCGGTAAATAATATTCGAGTCCTCGTATGAACTCGAAAAGAGGGAGTGGTTATCAATGGTCGCTTCGGAAATCGTACAAAAATGATACAAGCTAAAAAATACACGAACCCGAACTTTTGAAAGTTTTGTCAACTATGTTATTATAGTAATATCATCATCTTTGCAAATCTGCCTTACCTTGCTCGTGAGATCATGTTAGCTAACGAAAGACACAGTGAATACGTTACTGAGTTAAGCCGCAAGACTTCAAGCCACTTGTAACGATTTCAAAGAAACAACTAAATGAAATATCTTGATGATGGTCCATCTATTTATTCTCCATTATTTTTAATGTTTGGCTCATCTTTGACACATTGCCTTTTAAGGCATCCCACAATGTGGGAGATACGAACGAATTAATAAATAATAAATGTGTCCTTCGACTGTCATGCCACGGCGAGTCATCTCTCATGGGGGCCTTAACGTAACGCTCTCCTTCCTTCCCCCAGGACGAACCTTGAGGACCACCCACCCGTTCGCCGCACACGGCCGAAGCCCAAGACGCCACCCTCGCCGAACGCCGTGGGGCGAGAGTTCCAGCTATCAATGTGACTTCCTTCCACTCGGACGCCCAGCTTTGAAGGGGGTGCGCCATTGACAGAACGGTTCGAATGGGACCGAGGTGGCGAGAGACAAAGGACGATTGGTTCCATCACACCTCGAGCCCCAACATCCGCCGAGAAGCGAGTCGGTCCGGGAGACGGCGATCGGAGAGCCTTCCGATTGGTCTTAGGGCCTAGAGCGTCGCCTAGGATCCTAGGATTAATGCATCTGTCCTCCAAAAAAAATATCTACCCTATGCAAGTCAAAGAAATGAGGTCTGAGGGACTAGTGTGGCGCAAATTAAGGGTTGGATATCATCTGTTATGTCATCGACAGCCACCCTTCCTGTCGGACGCAGCGGAGGGTGTGAAAACGAGGACGAAAATCCGGACAAATGGGATGAACGTAACGATTTGAGAAAACATATGACGGGGATCGTGAATTGTGCACTGCCTACGCAGACCAAAGGGTGTTTCTTTTCAAAATTGACGTGAAAATAAATGGGAGAATAGCAAATCCGTACCGCCTTGTACTTGAACAACGAAAAATTGGTGAGCTTGCTCATTTGAAGCATGACGAATTTCGGGCTATTATTTGAAATCAACAAAGACGACAGTAAGTTGGGTTTGAATATTTTTATTCCAGGATTTTCCATTTATCTTCCAGATTGGTGTGATAATCAATTAAACTATGATAAATGAAGTTAGGTTTTTATCCATCACTAAGGGTATTTCTTGATATATGTTTGGTCCGTGTTGACAGGTTTAATGGAAGAATACGTCTTCAATATTAGAGAACAATGCAGTAGGACAATCTTGAGACGCTAAAATACTACAGTTGTCAGAAAAAATATCATTATGGACATAATATCCTTACTATCCACGGACAAAGTAGCTTCTTAAATAATAAATTCTTATTCTAAATAAATAATAAATACTCCTATGCAATTGCCACATTGAATTTCTCCATCAGGCAATTTGCACGCAACTGAATAGTCTGACATCCTTGCTAGTCTATGAAATTGTCGTTGGGTGGTTAAATTCACTCCATTTAATATCATTAGGAATAAAGGCTTCAATAATAAAATAATAATTGCTGTAATAGTAAGTACCTAATGAGAAACCATAAAAAATCATCCCATTACATGAAATAATGCTCAGTTTTGTGATAAGTAATAAAAAGTTTCATTGTATAGTAAATATCGTATTTTTTAATATCTATGCTGGTACAAATTTATGAGATTAAGTAACTTTAGTACATACTTAACTGAAACGCAATTCAATTGAAAAGAGCAATTTCCATCAAATCAGTATAATGGCTTACATGAATTTGTTTGCTTGAACTAAAAACAGTTTCCCAAGTCCTAAGGTTGGAATTATTTCTCCTCAGATAAGTTTTGGCTTATTGAAATTGATGTATTTAACAGCAATAAGGACACACTTCAGGAGTTAGAAGAACAAGATGGCATTGTCGTGAGGACTTATCAAACACTCTTGAATATAGTTAAACAAGTCTGTTGTTTTCCCGGCGTATTGCGAGTAGAATATCCTATCGGATTTTACACCGGTTGAGATCTCAATTCTGTACGACACCTTGATGCTCGAATCAGGTATCGTCTTTTGAGCAAGAGTGAAAAGTCGGTCAGAATGGACTCTCGACCGGTGGAAGATCCGTGAGGAATGTCTTCACGTTACCAGTGTACATTTCCGTTCCAAGTAAATGAGAAGAACGGACATCATAATATTAATTCTGTATTCTATTTCAGGTGATAATGAGGGTGTCCAGGGAAACATTCCCGGGTATCGATCCCTGGGCCTCTGGTCAGCAATCCAGCGCTCTACCCCTGGACTACCGCGACCTCTTTATATGATGAGTTCATCATGTTAAGGGCTGTGAAGGAATTCAAATGTTTGTTCTTGAATTGGATACTCTTGCCTTAGTTAAATATATTTAGGCAAATACATTGTGAAAGGGGGGAAAGAAGAAAACGATTAAACAGTGCATTGGGGTGGATGGTTAAGAATGCCCATGGAAAGGGACTCTGGTGTTTGCTAAATAAATAGAACTCTTTCTCGAAAAAGAAAATTAAGACCCTTTCCACGCAGAAGTAACAATCATTTAAGCCGATATTTTTTAAAACCACTGAAGTACCTCGGAAAAGGGTTAAATAGATTTAAAAGATTTTAAACGATTCCCTAATGCTCGTCTATTTCGCTCGGAAAACCCTGACATGCAGGGAAAAAGGGGTCGAGTTCCCTCACGCGAACTGTAATTTTCTCTCACAGAGCGTAGCAAACAGTTGCCCATCTTAATAATAGCAAGGTTCCTAGAAAAGGCAAATCAAGCTTTTTCACTTGTGCATACGAAACGTAAATCCTTCTTCCAGATAGGAGAAGCTTGACCATCTAAGGGAACCCGTTCTCATTCTGCGTTGATTCTTCGACTAATCCGGCCTCTTAAGCCATGTGGAAAACAGACCGCGCGTTGAAAATAGGAGCGTAGCCCGTCCCTAAGCACTTCTCGTCGGGGTATGCACGTGTTAAAGCAGCTCATTCTTTTCATATTGAAAGGGTATGTTGGTTGTGCGTTTGAATTTGAAGACGGAGCGTGGCAGCCAGTTGTTTGTGAAGATATACGTACAAAATTTAGACTGGACTAGAGTACACCCTTTGGCTTGCAATCGTTTTTAAAACGGAGAATATTTTTAAACATTGTTTAAATTACTTAACAAAGGCTGTCTGCATAAGAAAGCTTATCGAAATTTTAGGAAAAATGTTCTTTCAAACTGACATTGGTCCGGGACTGTAGTTAAATCAATACTTATTGTCCATGAGACCGTCTTGGAAGCATAGCTGTGTGAAATACAATTGCTATGATATATTAAAGTTAAATTTATTTTTAAATACTGATAATTTATAATGATCCTACTCCTGGAAAAAATAGTATACACTCTAATAGAGATAAATGACTAATACTTTAAAGAGAGTAATCGGAATGGACACCATAGTTATTGTAATCATAGAAAATCAAAATATGATCCACTGTGACTCTTACATTGCCCAGCTTAGTTTTTAACAACTATAACACAAAATATATTTTCACTATTACTTTATTTAACGTAAAGTGAAAATTGAGGTGATGAACATTCATCTATATTCCTGAATTACTTTAACGTTTTTAAATACCTCAAAAATAGACCTGCAATTTTAATAGGAAAATATTACGTTAGAATTGACCTTGCTCCCTGTATAGTAGCACATGCACAATTACACATTCTACAACTAATATTTAGCTAGGCGGAAGAAATATATATTTATCAACATTTGTACGCAAATAATTAGAAATAATATGTTTACACATACATTTATAGACACGCCTATCTATACATGTACTCACATACGTATGGATCTGTAAAAACATGCACACCATATATAAATATATATAGTACATACATACGCATTAGTTTTTATTTGATTCTTATTTAATTTAAAGATTTGTCGTCTGTATCACATTACCCCTGAACAGACTAGCCAAATGAATGTGCAAGTGAAAACTGAATTCAAATCAGAAACTTACACTGTCGCACACTGTAGTTGGGCGTACTGAGTAACCTTTACTGTATATCAATCGTTTGATGAAAGTAATTTTATTGAATAATTTAAAATTGCAAGGATTAAATAATTTATTATCTAATAAAAATGTAACAGGCTTGTTATTAAACATGTACGTTACATTTTTTTGACAACACATAACGAATCTCCTCGGTTTATTTGCAAACGTATGCGCTTTCAAGCACAAGAAATTTAGGACAGAAAATAATCCTAATATGGAATTATCTTTTACAATTTTAATGTCTCTCTCCCATCATTTTGATCATGGATCATTCACTATATGAGAACACAATTCATTTCTAATAAAGATAGCTAGTTGGATCAAAATAAATTATGATAAACGCACGGCTCTTTTGGCCACCAATTTCTAATATTATGCAGTATATTTGACAACAAACCCCTCTCACAAGGGCTGGAAACACTTAGAACAATGGGAGAGCAAAATTATTCATAATAGATCGTTCTTATGGAGGACTGCTTTCGAGCTCGCTGTTCAAGCATACACGCTAATTTAATTCTGTTACTCCTTCGGATGCATTGTATGCTAATGAAATGCGTAGAGTGAGAGCGAACAGAATACATTCGCCGCTTTTGGCATCGCTTTTATGAGGACAAGTTGGGTCAACGATTTACAAATGCTTCTAATCAGCACCTACTAAGAGAGTGCGTCGCCCCAGCCGTACCCTCCCAGTTCCCTATCGGGAAGGGTTCTGTAACAAGGAACCCGGAATGAGAGAGATACGATATACTAGCCGTTTAGAAAGCATTTTGACTTCTGTGTGGAGGCTTGCTGTTACGTAATGTAAATGCCTGTGCCTGAAATATGCGATGACGCCGAAAGGAACCCAGGGATATTTCAAATCAAGACAAGGGTGCAACGATGAAAAATGGGATCCGAAAATGACGCAGATGTAGTGTGTCCACTAGATGTACGCAACCAATATTAACATAAGCAAGCGCCTGAAATTCATCGAAATTTGTATCAGTATTAGTAAGTGATTATCTATCACAAATTATCATCCATCATCACACCAAAAATAGAATTTGAATATCATAAAAAAATCGATGCTAATTTGGCGTCACCTTCACACGTCCAAATTCAAAAGCAACTTGTATCTAGATCCAACATCTTACTGTCTCAACCAATGCGGGATGCGATGTATGTTGAGCGTCTTAGAACACCAGTGATTACATCGAAAGGGTTTAAAGTTTAACAAGTGATGTAAATACATGGCTAGCATATTTTATTTTAATCATTCCTTTGAAACGCCGCATCACCAAAAAAAATTCCCAATTCAATATATCTCATTGGGCGGATTGACTCCCCTTCCGGCCAATTAGAGTCAATTGCACTGTAGAGCATATTGAACAACACGGAGGATGATGATAGAAATATAAAGTCGATATTTTATCTCACTTAAATTAGTTAACTCCTATTGGATTCAATAAAAATTTCACAAATATGGTCATCTTTTTTAGGTTAAATTATTTTAGGTTCTTAAGTGTACGTCAGCCTTTTACCACATGTTCTAGGCAAAGTGATCACGAGAACATCTATATGGAAGTAAAACTGTTAAATAAAAGATGCAAGAATCCCTATGACTATTATACGCAATACATCTCAAATAAATCTATCTAATTTAAATAGTTATTAATGATATTTTTCAAACATTCATCATTGTTGTTCTTACCGAGCAAACATTCTACACTCTTGTGAGCGTTTAGTTTCAGAAAACAAATAATGAAGGAAATCTGGGTAGCATCAATCTCTACTTCATAAAACTTCAGTAATGATAACTTAAAAATATTATCTCGGTATTTTAATTCAACTGCGTATTCTGTAAAGCTTTGGATTGACTCAGTTCAGATTAAGCATTCGTAACATTAAAAGTAGCGACGTATATTCCACAAATTTGATTAATGGAACAACGCACATTTCTACGGAATTGTTATAACAGGTAATTTACCGGTTAAGGTAGCTTCAGGATGGATAAATCTGCCATTAAACTACTTTAACTCTCCTAATAGCCCAGCATTCTACTCTACAAAAGGATCCTATTCATCTCTGTGCATTTCTTTCCTATCTTCATTCCGTCCAACATCCCTATCCTTTTCCTGCCCTTTACTCGTTTAACTAACAATCTCCCCTCTATCACAGCCTTAAATATTACATTGATAATCAATATGATTTGCATCCACTTTTTCTGTCTCCTTAGAATTTCTCCCATCCATCCCCTCTCCTCCCCCCCTGTACCCATCTTTTTCTAATTTGTTTTCCTTCCCGTCCACTTCACCTTCTCCAACCTTCTCCACACCGTCATTTCAAAAGCCTCCAATCTGTACCTATCAACCTGCTTCAATGACCAAGTTTCTGCACTGTACATAACTATACTCCATATGAAAGTTTTCACTAGCCTTTTATTAACATCCTTTCTCAACGTTCGTGCCATCAATTCCCTCCTCCTCGTGAAAGCTTCTTTGTCTCACAATAGTTCTCCTTATGTCTCTACTGCTTTGACCATTTTGGTCAAAAACACTTCTAACACTAGATACTGTTCCTCATGTACTAGTTTTTTCTCTCCTAATTTAACTTAGTCTTTCTCATTCTGTAAAACTGCATCAACTTTATTGCATTTACATTTATACTCATCCCATATCAATCATACTGAATGTTTGCTAACCTTTGGCTAGCTGACAAACTAAAACTTATTCATCAGTAAACCCTAACTGATTTCATGAACTTTCAATCCCGCCTCCCTATGCCTCTTTGAATCAATTTCTCCACGAATACATTGAACAGCACAGGTAATAATAGGCAACCCTCCCTTACTCTTCCTAATCCGGTCTATCCGGACTCTTCGTCCCTCACTCGCACCTGAGATGTCAGAGACGTGTACTAGTTTCGGATAAGTCTCCTACCCCGCCATTCTGCACCTTTTTTCTGCAATTCATATACTGATTCTACCCAATTCACTCTATAAACGGCTTTCTCGAAATCTACGAAACGAGAAATTACACCCTGATTGTAATATCCGTTCCTTTCTATTTTTGACCTTATTGCTGCTACGGCATCACTCATCACATGTTTTTCACCTTACTGAATACCAAACTGATCATCTCCTAACTAATCATTTGCCTTCCCTCCATTTTTTTATTAATTTTCCTGAGGAGCATTTTAGTTGCGTGCGAAGTTTAACTTATTATTATTTAGTCCTCACATGATATAGCCTTTACCTTTTTTGGGATAGGAACTAACATTTATCTGACTGAAGTCTTCCGACTAAATCCCTCCCTAGTAAATGCTACAAAT
The DNA here is from genome assembly GCF_022747635.1 of Hetaerina americana. NCBI lineage: Eukaryota > Metazoa > Arthropoda > Insecta > Odonata > Calopterygidae > Hetaerina > Hetaerina americana. The sequence continues at coordinate 77,917,489 of NW_027287427.1, forward strand.
TAGTCTATATTAACTCTTCCTCTCACATTTTTCTAAATCTTTAATTAGTTCCGTAGTAATATTGTCTAACCCCACAGCCTTATTTATTTTCAATTCCCTCAGTGCCCATTATATCTCGGGATCGAGTCAGCCTGGATGTAAGCTATCCTCATCTACGTCAATATTCTTTCTCTATGTCTACACTCGCAGTCCTAATTTCTTTGTAATACATTTCTTATACATATTTCTTCTTTCTCTCTTGAATCTTTTTCGGTTTAGTAAATAATGTTCCTTATCATTAATTGTTTGCACGCGTTTTCCTTTCTTTATTTCTGACTATGCTTTCACCTTCTTGTGCAATGCATAGACCAATTTCACCCAACTTTTGTCATTTTCCATATCCTTGCACTGCATATTCTACCATTTCTCTACTAGTTGGCCGGCTTAGATATCTGAACGCTATATGGTTTTACTTATGTATGCAGCATACCCACACAGCACTCGAGAAGTAGATTTCCTACCAAATACGACGAAAAATATAAGGTGGACTCATTTCGTAGAAGAAGTGTGTGTAGTAACTGATGACTGTATACCACCTAGTGTAAGAAATTTCTAGCAGTTTAAAAGCGTGTTTCTCCTGCGGATGCCTGGCCATTCCGCCCCTCGCATTGTCTCTCAAGGAACGCCGTGCTGCGGAAATTACTTTCATACCAGGGGAGCGGCATTAAACGCGCAGCGACCCCCTCTCCCCACGCTCGGCGACCGCAAAGACCAGTCCGACCGCGGCATGAAAGAAGGACAATTCGAGGATTACAAGGACCCTCGGGAGGCCAGCTGTCCGCGGGCAATGAAAGCGGCGGTTCGCTTAAGCCGACTGCGCGTGTCCCGGCCTCCCCGTGAGATAATCCAATTTACCCGAGAACCTCCTAATTGCGACGCATGCACCTGAAAAAATGAATGGCCTATATATATATATGTGGCCCCTGGGGGGGCGCGGGGGCTAAAGGGGGGGGGCGGCGGCAGGACGCAGGATGTGCTCATGCGGACGCGAGGACTTTGGGGACATTTCCTCCACCTCCCGGAGGGGTCCGAGGGAGAGGGTCACGGGGAGTGGAGGCGAGAGCACCCTGAACTGAAGGCTTCACTCTTCCAGAGAAAACTCCCAAGCAGCCGAACGCCCAGGTGATAAGTTGGAAGTGTTTTCTTCCCAATAACGGTTTTCTTTAACATATATGCGTTTCCGGTGTACACCTGAGCTTCTTTGACTGACCATCTGAATAGAGCGGCGAAGGAAGATGTCTCGATAATAAATGTCTCTTAAGAGGGGGGAATGGAATTCTAAAATCTTACGAATATGGATCGAGCACACTTATACAACTATCGAATGCTATTCCGTTCACTAATTGGCCACTCTCCTCCTCATTTAACGAGTGCTTTTTAAAGGCTGTCATCAGCTTTAGCACCGAGGTGGTTTTATCCGAGAGAGTAAAAAATGAATGGCTTTGAATTAGTAGTATCAATGCATGCAAGTTTATTTGAAGTATTGCATCGCACATGAAAGTAGTTTAATTTCAGTGATAAAAACTTGATGTTATTTAAGAGTAATTAAAAAGTACATAAATAATTCCTCTGAGGAATGAGTAATGGCATATCTTAAAATCATTAAACTTCATTGGTATCATCAATTTCAATTTTTATGTAGATACTCAAGAAAGATCCAGAGGAAAAATAACCGATAGGGAACAAATTTACCAACGCAAACATATAAAATTACTTCTACACCTATATAACGCCCCGCAAGCTGCTGCAAAGGGGTATAATGGAGTTGTTCGGGCACCAATCGTATAACAGAATAAAATCGCATGCAAATCAAACAAGAGCGCGTAAATTTCACGCCCATACAGGCATATATAATCGCATATTCATACAAAAATTATTTTAACTCACATACAAGTAAATACATATATTATATGTACCAGATGTTTAATCAGCCTTTATTCTTGTCCTCACTTTTAATTCGAACGTCTTTACTATTTCTATCACGACTTTGATTTCTTACTATTTGGTTCCTGATTGTCCAAGGAAAGAGCGAATATTAGTGTCTCTCTATCTATACCGGTCTCTTATCTCCTTTATCTTTGTAGTATAACCTACCCAAATAGGGTGATAGGGTGATGCCATAATAATTCTCTTTGTGTCTTAGTTTAACTCGTGTGTTCTGAACCTAGCTAACAATATCTATTTGCGTGTGTATGTGGGTGTATATATATTTTTTTTCACATGGAAATAGATATAAGGAAAAAGGCATATGATAACACATAAAATACGAACAAAGGAGAGGGGATGAAATCTAACTGATTTCACGATTTTCCTTCTAACTTCCATTGAATAAAAGGAAATCAATTTAATTCCTACTCAGTTTCTCTCATGCCTCATTTATTTTTACCTGCACATATACGTTGAGACTAAAGCTATATTCACGCAAAATCAGTAGATTTATTTATTTTTTATATGCATCTCCGGAAAACCCTTTTTAGTAGTTTAAAACGCTCTACAGAAGGGAAGCTCACTGGAGACGCCGAAGAACGTCGGGGAGGGCGCCCGCGGTAGGCGAGAATCGGGTGGGTCGAGATTGAAGAAGAATGTGGAGCTAGAAGGGCCTTCCCTCCGCTTCTCGAGGGCCCAAAGTTTTTTATTATTATTTTTAAAAGAAGGGTAGGAGGCGAAAATGACGCCCCGGGATGGGGGAGGGGTTGGGAAAAAAGATATGAGGAGAAAGTATCGGTTTTGAAACTCTTTGCCCCGTCCGTGTGAACACGGACGGGCGGACGTGTGGGTCCGAAAATGACCGGTTGTCCTTCCCCGCCCGTGCCACCCCGGCCACGTTCGGCCCACAATTCATTCGGCCCCTAAAAACTCTCTCCACCCTCTCCCCCCTCCGCCTCTACCCAAAAACGACCCGGCCTCCTCACGCAAGCCCTCGTCCGCCGCCTCCCACAACTCCCTCCTCTCCATTGCCCAATGCCCTCGGTGGGAGACGTGTTGACAAAAGATCGATACATCCCCCACCTGTGTTATTCGATGCAATCATTATTCAAATCACATCAGTTAGAATGATCTCCGTTTCCTCAGATCCATTCGGTGGGAAGATACTCTCGTCCCGTAATATTCTCAGAGGAGAGAAAATTTTCATTAATTTTATTCGTTTAACGTGCGAAATCGGGAACTCAAGTCAAAATTAGCGCATGTATGATTATTAGTATTAATACAACAGTCAAAAGTCGACCATTTGGTCGAGTGGTACGATTAGGTGGCAAGAAACAAGTGATACAGATATTACAGAAAATAACAGAATGTAGGATATACAAAACATACTCTCAAAAAAATATATAAATGTTTTCTCAGAGTAATCATACACTTTCAAACGTTACTTGGAAAGGGCTCCAGGATACTTTTGGATGGGCTACACCAATCTTTTATCCTGCGATTAAAAAAGGAATGTTTTCCTACGTAACTAGAAAGATGCCTTTGCGAGCCTATCTTAAAGTTACAGTGCTTCCACACCAGATAATGGGGCTTTTCCAACCTTCCTGAAATATATTTTCTCGTAGCATTGCCAATCTAAGATTGGCATATGCATTTCAGGCGTTCTCACGTCCTCCTTGATTCTAGCGATTACCAGCACAATTGTTTTTAACGCTTCAGCAACCGTAGCCCTTATTACGTATCAAATAAACTTATATTAACGGCTACTAAATTTTCTCTCAATCGACTTGTTGTAGACTTAGCTCTATTCTTAACCCTTAACTGTATGTGCTAGGAGAATTGTTGTCTTATTTTCAACTAATTTCACCCCCTAATAAATAAAATAATCGAAAGTAGTCGAATATTACAAAATTCGGAACATTTAAAATTTCCACGTTTCCACTGAGGTAAACAGGTATGAAGTACACCTTATCACTCCCACAAGTAGAGTAATTAAGTTATGAACGTGAGTAAGTTTAAGCCACTGACGTATCCTTGAACACCTGTCTCAATTTTTTACTGTATCGTGAATGTAGATGATAGCAGGATGAATTCGTTTGCCCCACTATCCTTGACGCAAAATAAGAATGAACGGCTCAAGCAAACAAAATTACATAATTGACATGACTAAATAAAGTAACTGCCGGTTCACTACCAACAGAAAGGAAAAAGATCTGTATCTATTTCATATAAAACATGCCTTAATGAGCTTCCGTTCCAATTTTGGGGACAACGGAAAAAGGAAGCCTTCATACTATTCAGCTCGAAGAGAGATGAGAAATTTAGATTTAACTGACGTGATTGTTTCCTATTTTATGGGAGAATTCCAAAAATATATGTCCTACGGAAAAGGAATCACGCTCCAAACTATTGCAAAATAAACCGAAAGTCATGAACCGTAATACTATGATCTCCTTTTACTGACGTCAAATATTTGTCTTTATATAAAGTAAATGTGCTTTGTATATAAAAGTTGTTTTATTATTTTTCTTTCTTTCTGCCGGTCTGAAAAAAACTGTCTTCAAAGGAAGATAAGTCACGTTCTACATGGATGCGAAAAATACGGAAAATCATGAACCGGAATGCTACGCACAATAAGCAATTGCTCTCATTAGGTCCACGTCTCTTACAAAAGTTTGTGAACCGATAGGAGTTTTAATTGACCTTCAAGAGCAGTTGAAGGTACTATATTGTATAAATATTAATTTATGCATACATTAATTGGCAATTAAATTCTGTATCTTTGATAACAACTTCAATACAAATCTTTATATATATATATATATATATATATATATATATATATATATATATATATATATATATATATATATACATATATATAATATGCAGGCATTCAATAAGATACCTGTATATGGGCATCCCAAAAGATTTGAAGCCCGGTTAACTTTTACACGTACATTCATTAATACAGTATTTACGGTTTTATTCATTAGAGAGCGAAATGTTCCTTGAATGTTTCCCGTTGCTAAAATTAATGCTTATGATTAATATGCATCAAGATTGAGACTATATTTAAAATTACAGATTGACTCCACCGGTAGACGGATTCAGACCTCTTGATGCAAAAGCATTCCGGAAAATATCGATTTTGCGCCTGGAATATCCTTGATAGGGGAAGAAATGAAATGAGACACTCTAATCGAATAGGAGATTTATCCTCCCATGATCATTCTGATCCTATAAATGGATTTCGAATAGGAAACTGGCGCAGATTGGCACCAAGCTAGTGGAAGACGGAAGACCCTGAATTTTGGGGAAGCAAAAACCGGATTGAGATACTTTAAGAAAAATTGAATTTATTACCGATAGGAAGGAGACTTTCGGAGCGGTAAGTTTAAAAAGGTAAGTACGCACTGGATTTGTGAACACATAAATGCAGCCTTGGGAATAGTAAGGCAGTAGTAAGCAAATGCCAAACTAGCATATTGGTAATATTAATCCAGAAAGTTGCTGGGACTTCGGATTTCGCCAAAAAAATTAATTTTTAATTTATTAAATTGGTTACTAAAAATCTGTATGACAATAAATAATTTATCGGTTAAGAGAGATATTGCAACCAGACGCACGAGCCTGTGATCGAAGAGGACGATCGGAATATAAATAATATCAGATGCGGTATCGCGGAATTCATAAAATATGAAATAGAATAAGAAAACATAGTAAACTTATATGAATGGGAGTCTGTATTGGAGACGATTAGAAATAAGTAACGATAAGAGAAAATTATCATGAAAAATCAAGGAAGATAAGAAAAGAAGGTGAATTATCATATTTTCTTCCTGAATTTTTAAGCATAAAATATATATTTAAAAAACAACGAAGAAGAATATATACAGATAAAATACCAGAAGTGAGACGATGACCACTTGATTAGAAGAAAAGGCAATGCGAAAATAAATAATGCAAATCCTGCTCGGGGCAAACACTGAAAACAGCAATTCAATCCTGATAGTTCCAATTTATATTTGATTAAAAAAAGAGACACGAGAAAAAGGTAGAAAGGCTGAAAGAAACTCAACCAGTCTCCTCTCAGCTGGTGCTGGAGAATAATCTGGAAAACAGGCTGATAACGGCTTAGTAGAGGAAAACAACAGTCTTCAGCAGTGGTCAGTTAAAAAAACCCTGTGTTAAAACCTGCGTCGCTTTGGCTAACATTCACACCTTCAGTTTCTTTCCCTATGGTGCCTTTAGTTCCGAGAGACATCATACGAGTACATTACTCAGTGATGAGTTTCGCCCGGGTGCCCAGAGACCACGCTTGACTTTTGAGTCACAATGATAAAATGGCAAAGCTTAAGCTACCAATTAATAATAATTGAAGAAAGGTGGGGATGTGAGATATGGGTACTGCTTCAACCCGAAATAAAAAGATAAGAAATGAGATTACCTAGAAGAGAGAAACGGTAGAGAGACATGAATAAAATATTCCTACGGATTAAATGGAAGCTAATTAACTAAGAGAAACGTTTTACCAGCTTATAATATAAAATTAATTCCAGAATCAGAAAGCTTGATATAGAAGTAAAATTATAAACAAAATGATACAATAGATGCAATGAGGAATTGAAAAAGTACATTCTACAATTACCTAACGGAAAGCCCTGTCTCCAAAATAATTAAAGAAAAAGGATGACGTGAAGTTTCTGAAGGGAATATGTGTGGGTCTATTAACTATAATAAATTGATATTTGGTAGATATCGATATTTATTTGAGGCTTTTTAAAAATATTGGAGAGACAATTTAAGCTAAGCCTTATTCCCTAGTCGTTAGACAACCAAGGAAAAAATCGATAGGCTTTAAAAAAGGTGGTTACTCATCTAGAAAAAGAAGCGCGTAGATAAATATTTATTTCTCCTGGATAATAAATAATTTCTCAATGAAGAACAATTTAGACTTAAAGTAGGATTATAGTAATATCTCATGGCTCTTATTTTATTGATTGAGGAGAGAATAAAAAGAGGTTCATAACAAACACCAAGTTAATGCCTTTTAAAACGGACTTAAACAATTCTTATTTAAAAAAATACCGATATTCTACAACGCATGGCCGAGGGCATTATGGGCTTACATTTTTTTGAAAAGCGATTGAAAATGCATCAAAAAATCTGATCACTTTAATTAAATTTGGTTTTCACTGGTAGCAGCAACAAAAAAAGGAATCAAATATACTCCAAACAGTCATTTTCAGCGTGCACATAAAGAATGAGCTTAATCAATAAAAGAAATTACCACAGGGATGGGAACCCGCGTATAAATCTCCGCGAGTGATTGAATGCATTTACGGTGGGGAAAGAACAAGACGCTTGTTTATTTGTAAAGGTGATTGAGTACAATATCGAGGCTAAAAATAAAGTTTAGATAACAGTATCTGAGGGATAAAAGAAACTAACAAAAGTTTGAATCTACGGAATTAGAAGTCAGCAAGGTTAGAATCGTTTTGCAACTAGGTAACCGTTTGATACGGTGTGGGATAATAAGCCAACACGAACCAAACATAATTGAAAAAGTTCTTCCACAATAAGAAAATCTATGAGCCTCGAACTTAGAAAAAATACTATTATGTAAATAAAATCAATTGTTCAACCGATTCATGACATGGGCAATGGTATTAGAGATGAACTCTTGAAGAAAACGCAGAATTAAAGTTTTGTTATTATCGGTAATCTATCGGTTAATGTAGGATTTTAATGGGCAAAAGCTTCCAAGCGGTGCAGCTGCAATTCCCTTATCTCTCATAGCAAATCACAACTCGACACTCAATCTCCCAGTAGGCCCCTGTCCAATGCCACATATTTCCTTCCTCCCTTCATTCCGTCCAACATCCCTATTCTATTCCTGCCCCTTCTTCGCTTGCCTAACATTATCCCCGCATCGCAATCTTTAGCTTCATTTCGCCTATCAGAATGCTCCTAATCCATCTTTACTGCCTTTATTTTATTTCTCCCAAATATTCTATCTCCATCACCACCATACCAAGTACTTCCTCGTCTGTTTCCCTTTCTGTCCACTTCACCTTTTCCTTCCCTCTCCAAATCCATATTTCAAAAGCCTTCAATCTACGCCTATTCTCCTATTCCAGCGATCATGTTTCCGCTCTGTACAAAACTACGCTCCACATTAAGGTTTTAAAGAGCTTCTTCTTAACATACTTACTCAAAGTCCTTGTTATCAACTCTCTCCTTCTTGTGGAAGATTCTTCGCTCATCGTAATTTTCCCCTTATGCCACTACTACTTTGACCATGTTGGTCCAAAACACTTCCGAGATACGTAAACTATTCCATCTGCTCTAGTTTTTTCCTCCTATTTTAACGTTTAGCTTTGCCTTTCTCTTTCTAAAAACCGCATACCCTTTGTTTTTTACATTTATTCTGATCCAATACCTTTTCACTGATATCCCAATGCGCTCAGCAATGCCTGCAAACCCGTGGTTGACTGACAAACTAACCCTTGATCATTCGCAAACCCATTTGATTTTATGAATTCCCCGCCGTCATTCATTCCTATTTCCTGTTATTCCCTAGCCTCATTAACCATTTTCTTAAAATATATGTTAAATAACACAGGGGATACTGGACATCCCTGTCTTACACCTACCCTTCCTTTACACCACACATCTAAACTTTCCATCCGACACTCGTACCTGATCTATCTTAGACATGCACAGATTGTGAATGTCTCCTATTCTTCCAACCTAATCGTACTTGCTGCAACACATTCACTTATTCCAATCCCCGCACTCTATTAAACGCTTTTTTTTAAATCTACGAAACAGAAACCCTCATCCCGATTGCATTCTATGCTACTGTCTACCATTGGTCTCTATACTATAATATGATTTCGCATGCATCTTCACTTTCTGAACCCGAACTATTCATCCCCTAAGTAATCATTTGTCCTGCTCTTTATCAGCTTATCGATGATCCTGATAACCACTTAAGCTACGTGCGAAATCAGACTTATCGTTCTTTAGCTCTCACGTATACTTGCTTTTCACTTTTTTGGATGACTAACACCGATCTGATGAAGTCTTCGGACGAAATTTCTCCTTTATAAATGCTAGGAATTATTCCACAATGTGCTCCTTCCCACATTTTCCTAAACCTTTAAGTAGTTTTTCAGGAATTTTGTCTAACCCCATGGCCTTATTTGATCTCAATCCCCTCATAACCCTCTCTATTTCGTCATCGAGTAAGCTATACTCGTCTAAGTTATATTCTCTTTCTATGCTAAATCTTGCTGGTGTAATTTATTTACCATTTACTATTTACCAAGGAGGCATTTAAGGGGCACAATGGCTCATTGGAGACAGTTTTAGCAAGGATAATGAGAATTGAAAACTACAGAAGCTAATATCAATTTGAAAAACGTTACACAATCAGGGCTTGCTATGAAAGTGGAAAATAAAAGAAATTTTGGATAAGATGAGGCTAGACGATAGAAATTTTAAACTCAAATGCCTACATTAAAATTCCAAGGAGAACGGAATTTGATAATGATTATTATTCGAGTTCTCGGAAGATTTTCTTTTTTGCATTCGTGTTTATCCAGCAAGGTAAAGTGAGGTAGTATCCAATCATGTTAATATTAATAAGGAATTAAAAGAATAGTACTGTAGTTCAATTTATCAAATGCGTACGCATTTGGATTCTCCAATTTGCGCACTCTTGATATTTCCCATGAACCCATTCAATGTCAGATTATAGCAACCTGAGACCTCAAAAAGAACTCTGGGGAATTGAAACCTATTAGGAACACGAAGTTGGTGTGGCATATCATTTATTAAGTTATTAAGTCTTCGAAATTTCTAATCTAATACATGCACAACATTATTTGATATCTCTACGTCGTTTCGAATTCTAAGAACTACTATTTACTGTTTGGATCAATTTAAATAAAAAGGAAACGCAATTTTGACTTCTAGTAATAGGCAATTTGAAAAATGTGAGTTTTGCTAATTTTCTGCTTCCCAGGTACCACTTTCCTTGCGGTGCGACTAACAAACGTGCGATGCAGGTTGCTGACCCCGCCTCAGGCGTTTTCCTCAGCCGTTCATTTCTCTTTCTCGTTCATCCTCTTCGGAGTGCCATAAGAGAGAGCAACCGTCGCCGTTCAAGGAATTCAATAAATAAGGCAATAAACAATACCATTGCTTTCCCTCATGCCTCCACTTTTAAGTTCTGCGATGGAAGATATTTTGGCCAAGTGTTCGTGCTTCATCCCTCCCCTGTCATTCCAAAATTAGCCGTCTCGTTACCGGAAGACTCAGTCAAGTAGACTCACGAAAAAAAAAGCCTCATGCTCTTTTCTTTCGCCTCTCTCTCTCGGCGCAATCTCGCGGCTTCTCAATGAAAATAGGCAGTGGCTCCGTCATCAAAAATTCCTTCATTTCTCCGGATGCGTCTTGCGTTTTCGTCCAGTTTTTTGTCCAAGGAGCCCTTACCTCACGCCCCCTCCCTTCCGCGGTCCCTCCTTCCACCTCCCCTCTCGAGGCATTCTTAAAATCAAAACTCCTCTCCCCCCCCCCGGGGGTTCGTCGGTAATCGCTGGATTATTAGCAACCCCTTCACCGAGCCACCAAATTTGAGGCAGATGCTGTTGCAATGGTGGAGGGAGATTCAAACCCCAAAACCAAAGTTCTGGCGCGGAGGTTTCGAGTGGGGGAAGAGGTGAGGAGAAGCGATCCCCCTCCCACCCACCCACTTACCCGACTAAAAACGGTGTTTACCGATGATTTTTGGAGGCAATATTTCAAAGGGCTAACAAGGTGCGAAAGGGCGGGCTCCGAAGAGGGCGTGAATTTCTGGATCGGGGTTGGGCGAAAGAGAGAGAGCGAAGGTGTCGTTTTGGGGCGGGGTAATGACCGACTCGCGATATGGGTGGGGGGTGGAAGATATCGCAGTCGAAGGATTCATCCCTCTCCCCGCCTCCGTCCCTTTCCAAAATCCTGCTCATCAGGGGCGTGATTTAATCTGAAATTATGCCGCACCGGCGCGTCCCCCCATCCTCCTCCGAACTCCTGCCAGCCCTTACTTGAAAATGTGAGGGGGTTGAGAGGGAGAGAGAGGGTTGCGTTCGCCGGTGAGGTGAGGGAGGTGAAGACGGAGAAAGAGAGGGGGTGGAGTAGACGGCCTGCGCGGGGGAGTGGGGGGAGAGGGGAAAGGAGCAAGAAAAGGGGGATGGGAAACGTGGAATGGAGGTGATCTTTGGGGAGGGAGTTGGCAGGTGTCCCTCGGCCGGCGTAAATTGCCGCTTTTGGAGCCAGCGGTGATATTATTAAAATGGCCTGCCGAATGCTCTCCCGAAAGCGGCGGTCATTTTGGAAATTCGGGCGTCAAAAAGATGAAACGAGAAGACAATTTACGATTGCGGAATGCTCGCCTTGGCCCCCCGACGAGTGCAGTCCAAGGCCCGGAGAGGGCCTCGATTCGTCCCTCCCCAGCCCCTCATATCCCGACTCAAGGAGCGCGCCGACGCAGGGCTCTCTCTCTCCCCCCGCTGCAAACGTCGCTTTCTTCGGCTCCGGAAGATCGTTAAAAGTGAAGAGACCGAGGGAGCAAAATTTTTCGTGACCAGTTACCAATTTTTTTACGCAACGCCTTTGAGAGCGAGGAAAGAACGATAGTCATTTTTATTTAAGTTTTTCGAAGTTGATCTCCGTTAGCATGAATGGGCGGAACACAGGTGAGCACAATATCCATTCTGATTCATGAGGATCACGTAGGTCCTATATCAAAATAGGAAATGAAATGACGGCAGTTTTCGAGATATACCTCCGGACTATTATGGACTAGTTTAATTTATATCGAAGGCTAACCTGTTATGTTAAAAGAAAGATTCGAGTGAATCTAAAAAAATATATCTATATATTAAATTTTTCTCTTCAATTTAACCCATTACGTTTACGATACAGCACGTTACTCATAAAAACAAAGGCATTGGAGTGTGCACCATAATAAAATATGGCAAATGTGGGTACTAGAATGTCCATCAATACTTGTTGCGGAAGCTTGTGGCTGATTTCCGTTCACTTTTACCATCTGTATTTTCAAGACACTGTCAATAAAAAAAAAATGAATTTTTAAGTCGATTAGCTCAAACACATTTAAGCGCTGAAATCAGCATTGAATTCAGCTTACTTCAGAATCAATTGAAACGTTTGAAAGGGGGATTCCTCGTAGTCAATAAGAGAGCTGAATTCGGGTTTTTACTCTGAAAAGATTCTCTGAACTGATTCACTGAACTGATTCTAAGGAGTACTTACATTCTATCCGATTCATGAATCCAACTACCGATCAGGCATAAGAAAGGGTGTTTCAAAGGATAGCCGATTATGGCACTGGTTTCCACATTATTTTTTTAGGAAGCCAGCTTTTATTATATTTCGGTAAAAATGTGTTCTTGGACGAAGACACCGCGCAAGTATTGAAATATTTTGCCTACAATTTGGAGACATTCGCGAACACCTTACATAATTACCAGTCCCTTAATTTAGTGGAACAATGCAAAAACACCATAGTCTCAGCGCTCAAGTTAATGTTCTCTGGCGAATCCAATTCTTCCTCCAGATTTCTCTTTTTCGATGACGGCATTGTGAACATTTAGAATTTGACATCTCCTCTTATACCCCTGCTAGAACTCACCAGAACCATGGATGGAATCTAACACGAAGACTGCAAAGGTTGTTGGAATTGAAGCATATACACTGGCGTTGACCTTAAACAAAACAAAAGCGTACGCGATTGCGTTACACTCGAAAGTCTTAAAGGAAGTAGGAACGTTCAAACGGGTTCCCCTAGACTTAGCACTTAGTTCACATTCAAATTATTGCCAAATTTAGCGTTTTAAATTGTTGAATAGCTCCAAGTCTTGTAGTTAGACGTTCTAAATTGACGTATCAGTTAAACAGAAGTTAGGTAATTACCTCTTTATGAACTCAGTTCATAATACCAATTTATAAACCCTTGAATGTACAATACGTTTTTATTACATAAGAGTCCATGCAAACTTATATTTCCAAATTAAGGACAAAAATACCTTTTTTACGAGTGAAGAATATTATACTATAAGTTGTAACCTTTCGCTCCATCTTCCCCATTGTCGCAAGTTTCATTTGGTTAAATGTGTTAGATATTAGCCAGCTAAAATGGATTTTAAAACATGGAATATGGAATGCGGAAATTTATTTTATAACTGCTTCCCGTTCTTTGATACGAGAAAATTCAAGTGACCAAGCGACTAGAATGAGAATTTTAGTTTTCAATATTATGATGTTTCTCTAGCCGAAAGTCATAAAACTACACAATCTTTGATCTGTAGTTCTGCACCTGAGGGACATAAATATCTGTCCCGTACCTGAGGTATTGGAGGATGCCTTTCAAGAGGCGCACCTAGCCATGAATCAAAATTCACCATGTCCCCTGCGCGACCGTCCGCCTTTGCCCCGAAACACGTCCTGCAGGGACACGACGGTGGGCTAGGGTGATTTGAGAGAAGCAGAGATGGCGCGGAAGGAGGGCGTGAGGGAAAGCGGAACAAAAATCCTTCCCATTCAGAAACACAAGAACGCAAGGCAGGAATTTATCGCCAATATCGGACAGCACGGGGTATTAAACCCGCACAAGGGGACTACGTCTTATCCGACGGCCGAATCTCCTTCACGCACAATATCCCCCGAACTTCCGCGGGCCGGGGATCCCTTCGCACGGCGAACGAGAGAGCACCCTGCAACCCGGGAAGTCGCCGTGGAGGAGGGAGTGGGACAGGGGGAGGGGGTTAAGGTGGACAATGGCCGCTTCGGGTTGCCGGGGTGCATCTTCGTCTACGGGATATCTGTATCCTTCTCCAAACACGCTCGCCGGTCGCCGCCTTCCTATCGGAATGAATTCCCCAGGGGGAGGGGCGGGAAGGGGGGGGAGGAGGGAGGACGCGGAACAGATAAAAAAAAGGGGGAATGGGTCAAATCCTCCCATTTTGCTCACTTCGGTCAGTGGGGAGGGAGAAATTGAAAGGGACTCCGCGGGTGGTGATGTCCCCTAGTCACCGGTCCCTGCCCCATTCTTTCCCCTCTTTCGGGCTGGGGAGAGGAAGTCCTTATCCCCGAAAGGGACACTACTCGGACACACGGCATCTTAAAGAAGACGCACAAGGGAGAAGCCGTGGAGGGGGTGGGTGAGAAGCAGAAGTATGCGGCGACGTGGGAGGGGAGGGGAGAGAGGGAGCGACAGATTTTCGAGTGTTCGTACGAGGGGGTAGCGATTCTCAGAGATAGGCGGTCGGAGGGATAGGAGCAAGGCGTGACGGCAATTGTGCGCGGGGTCCCGTGGCTCGCCGCAGAAACCGCCATCTAAGTCCATACGAGTCCTCAGGGGAGATGCGTGCGATAGAATGTCTTCACGCTCGACCAATTGTTCTGTCGGGGTTCAAGTGGGGCGAAAATCGCGTCTTTCGCCGCGGCGCAGCGGGTGGGGCAGCATTGTCGCCGGGAGGCGCGTTAGGGAAGGGGACTTTTCTGTTTCCCGTGGGGCGCAAATCCCTTTTCTGTCGCGGTGTTTTCCCAATATCCACGGCGAGTCCTTCTTACCTTCCCGGGATTGTATCGCTGAAACGATTTCTGCCGGACAGAAAAATAAACTCCTCTCTCGTTCTCTAGAGTGTTTTTTCCGTTGAAACTCTCGAGTACCAAACTCTTCCTTGTATGTCAAAACCCAGAGCTTTTTGTTGAGGCTATTTTAAAAACATCCACCACCAATTCTTGGTGCGGCATCCAGTTGGAGGTGCACGTTGGTCACGATGTCCGATGAGATATTTTTCTATGAAATGCAGTCGTAAAAGAGAAAAGAAGTGGCTCTGTCTTTCCATAATATTCCCTTTTTTCCATATTTTACTTTCTTTATCCCATAAGTTACTGGCCCGGCATGAACGCTATACACTATGCAGCAGAAGTGAGGAAATCGCAAAATTCAATTATTAAAAATTCGCGGTCAAAACCGATTTTATAATTTGGTTTAACAGAGCAATATCATCCAATAGCAATATCTTCCAATGAATATTTCGGAGACCTGTTGTTTGATTTTCCACGATGCTAAATTATTTTTCCTGGACGATTTCACTTGAGGTCTTAATCTTCACATCATTCAAATCTCCATGCGTGTGTGTGTGGGTGTATACATAAACATTTGGATTTTACTTCTGTTCACCTTTTAACACCATTTTGCCCATCAATACACCTTTTGGTTCTATATATAATGGCGTCTACCTTAATTATTTTCTACTAACTTCGTGACCGGAATGTAGTCTTCAATTTGTGTGTGTGAGCACGAGAAAATATGGTGTTAACTCCCTTCGCAAAAAAACACCCTCGACTTAAGAGGGTCACCAAACGAATTGGTCAATCCGAAATTTTTCAGATTCAATACCACTTGCGTACAGGCAGGTTGGAAATAAATACGAGGAAAATAATGAGTATTCTATAGGTAGTATTGATTTCTCAAGGAATTCAAATATACATTTGCGCGTATTATAAACCAACTACCACGCTGAAGATTGTGGTGTACAGGAGTATATTAAAAATGAATGCAATTTGCTGATAAGGAATCTGAGTGAAAATTAGTAATGGTATGCTATGTGTATACAGCACCTGTCATAAGGTAAGTAACACGATTTTTCCTGGCGAAAAGGGCGACTGAAGTGAGGCAATAAATGTTGAGAAAAATGTTGAGATGTTTTGAGAAAAAAACGCGACCTGTGTCACTCGTCTGCAGGCCAGGCTGTTGCAGAGTGCTGATCTCGGCTAGACTGGACTCATGTTCAAGTACCGCGCCACGACTTCACGATTCGGTGTTCAGCTCAGGAAATCGGGTTCGGTGAACATGACCATGGCTAAGCATACGTATGGAGAAAGGGAAATGTCCAAGTAACAATGTTCTGTTTGCACAGGATGTTCTGGGAGGGTAACGAGGATGTTGACGATGCCCTGGATATCGATTAACAACATATTGTGATGAATATGTTCAGAAAGTGAGAAACATGCTCAATTATGATTTATCCCAAGGGTAAGGATGTTAGCAGAGTGCAATATTCAGAAAACCACTGACGCATTCTGACAGAAAATTAAGTCATGAGAAATAAGTGCCAAGCAGGTCCCCTAGTTGCTGTCGGAAGACTGCTTATTAGGCAATCTTGCCTTGGACCTCTTGGACCACTTAAAATGTTATCCGAATTTTTTGGAAAAATGGTTGTTGATGACAAGATATAGGCCTTTGAGCACAACCCAAGTACAACCCCTTTGAGTACCATTTTGGACTACTGGATTATTTCGAAGAGACCAAGACGAGGTGCCTGAATGCGATTCTTGTCGAGGCCTTCCCGGAAGCGTACCAGAAGCGTGGCAGGGGCCCTGACATCGGTATGTTGATGCACAAGGCTACTGTTTTGAAGCTTCAGTAATTTGTACTTTGATCTTCAATAAAGTTTTTCCCGATTTATTCTATTTATTTTTTGAGAGTAACCATGTAAACTTGCATAAAGTAACAGAATGTTGTTAAACGAGGAAACGGGGGCAGAGTGAAACGTATATAACGACATGAACAAGACAACCAGAGCAGAGGTAAACGACGAAGTCGAAAGACGAAAAAGCACCAATAACCAAACAAAAGTTTGGTTCAGAAGCAGAGGTCCCTTATTATTAAGGGCAAATCCCTCAGAATAGGAGTTTCTCGGAATTTTTAATATTTGGACCATAGTAAGTCAGGATTTGGGGCTTAAAATGGTTGAGATTCAAGTAGGTTCGAATTCGGGATATTATTATTATTATTATTTGGGATACATTGCTGTTAGGCGATAAGCCGGGTGGCAATGACATGATATAACAAACAGTAGTCATTCTTAAAACATATCACAGTGTCATTAAATAGTCGTATAGTAGACTTACAAAATAAAAAAATGAGAAAAAACAATATATTTAGATACAGCCATACACCTTCTGCCGTATTGCATTTAACAATCCCATCATGTATACCTTTTGCATTCACGCCTAAATGATTTAATGCTTTTGGGTAAGGGCTTAAAGAGTTCATCAGGCAGCTGGTTCCACTCTTTGATTCCCATATTTAGGAACGAAAACTTGGCGGTGTTTGTCCTTTGGGGCATGTATTTGATTTTAAGCGGGTGATCATTCCTGCCGAGATAACATGGCTTATTTACACTCTCGTTCAGTTCTTTCCAGCCTCCGTCAGCTTTCAATATTTTAAAAATGGCACACAGTCTATTCAGCTTCCGTCTGTTCTTTAGTGACCCCCATCCTAGTGAGCCTAGCATGTCGCTTACACTGTCAGTCTGCCTATGTCGCCCTAAAACGTACCTGGCAGCCTTCCTTTGCACTGCTTCTAATTTTTTCACATGCCCTATTTCAAAGGGATCCCATACTGTGGTCGCATATTCGACAATAGGCCTTACAATTGTTTTGAAGGCCAATTCTTTAGTTGATTTAGTGCTTCCTTTGAGGCTCCGCATGACCCAGTGGAGCGATTTAAAGGCCTTGCCTACCACATAATCTGTGTGAAGTCCCCACCCTAAGTCTTTACTTAGGTGTACCCCTAGATATTTACAATTATCTTTTGTTACAATCGTTTCTCCCATTATTAGGTATGTTTTAGATGCCTATTAATCTTTGATGCATAGGAATTAATTAGAATGTGTATTATCCTAATGCCCTTTGTGAATTGATAATCACTTAATGAACGAAGGACATTTTTTATCTTTTTCACCATTTTTATCTTTGTTATTTGCTGGAACTCTCTAATTCAAGGACAACCCAATACAGCAATATTAATACTAAATTTCGGTCGGACCAAGCGTCTGTAAGTATACAAGTAAGATTCCGTCAACAAACTCACTGTTCATCAAACTTACCAATAGATTTTCTATAAGGATTTTTGTAGGATTTTTGGAGACACACTTTGCCTCCGAATGAAGAGTCAAAACGCGATCAATTGCTCATATGTTCCGATAGGTTGGTAATTGGTTGGCTGACAAACTAATGGCCACTAAATCAATGGGCTGGAATGATTTAAGCTTTTCACCGTCGCTTCCAATGTAAGTGCTCACAAATGAGCCCTGGAGATCCGACCCACGAGCCAACCGCAGAGGAAGATCCTTGGGGAAACTTAAACGCCTCTGTAAAGGGTGCGGGGCCCCCGAGTGATGAACTGATCCGAATCTCATAGTCAAAAAGAATCGAGAGTTAAATGAAAACGATATTTTTTCCTCGAGGGTTCATTTTCCTCCGGGAATGACGTAAGGGAATCGGGAGGAGATGGTGGCGATAGAGTTGGAGGTAACGTATCGGCTATCGGCCGCGTCGAAGCCAGACTTGTGACTCCACCGCTGAGCGAACCGAAGCGGCTCGACTAATGATCGCCGAAGGAGCGCTGAATAGGCCCTGGCGGTGATTGAGGAAATCACAAGGGCTCCCCATTTGGGCGCTAAGTAATCTATTTACGATCTTTTTATTTTCGCTCCCCGGTACCCTGCAGGGCTCCCAAGTTGGGATGACCGCTCGGTGGGGGGGGGTTAGGATAGTTTTTCTTTTATTTTCAAAAATCTTGATTGGGCGTCTTGCTGCGCGCATTCGGTGGGAGGAGGTGGATGGGAGTGAGAAGAGAGGCGAGGAAAAAAATAATTGGTAGAATCTCCGAAAGTGAAGAAACGAGATTGGGATGGGAGATAAGTTCGCTCGTTGCCAGGTTACGGGGAGTGGCGAAGAATGGTAAGGAGGGGGTGGGGGAGGAGGAGGAGTGATGAGGAAGAATGGTAGTGATTGGGAGAGAGAGAGAGAGAGAGGGCGTTTGATGTAGCTGTAAAGCTGACTTGCTATCACATAAATTACGTCAAAATTGGGTAAGAGAGGAATTTTCGGGCAGGTCAGATGGGGGATGTGGAGGCGATGAAGGGTAGAGATGAGGGAAGTTGAGAGGGAGAAAAAAATGAGGGAAACAATTGCGCTGAGGAGATGATCGGACATCTTTTGCTTTCGCTCTTTTGTGATGTCCGTAAAACGGGGCGTGGGATCGGTCTCCATTGTTACCTTAAGTGAAAGAGTAATCGGGAGCTGAAATTTCAAGAGGCGGGAGCGCTTGCAGGATTGGAGGGATCTTAATTGCGGGGAGGGTGGGATGATATCTCGGTCGATATATTTAAGTAATCTAAGCGTCTTTTGTTTTCGCGTCCCTTTCATCCCAGGAGCTGGGCCAGAAACAAGCGCCCAATAAACTGTTTTTTAATGTTCCTGAAATAATACCGTGTGGAGAAATTGGCACTTACGGAGTGGGTGTTATAGACGCCACAAGTATGAGCGGTTGAGGAGATGAAACATAATGGATAAGATAGAACATGAGCCATTGAATCCAGTAAGGCGCTCGTTGAACAAAAAAATTGATTTTTTTTGGACGATGAGATATAAAGACTTTAAAAGAAACACCTTTCTACGTAAATGGAGAGCATTATTGCATTAGTGGAATACATTTAATTCTTTAAGTCATACAAGTGATTAACCTAAAAGAAGAAGGTTCCCTTCCGTTGCATACGTATTATAATGCTAATTGCAACGGGTTTTCGGAAACTATAGGGCAAAAGGTGAGGTGGAAAAAAATCCAGTATCGTTTAAGAATAAAGAAGCAAATGATGAAGAGAAATTTTGTGAACGGTACATTTTTGTTGAACTGCACAACAGAATAGTCATGCAAGTACAACGCTAGACAGGGAGAGTAAGTTTTAGTTGAAAATACCTCTCCCATGGTCTTGGACGTTTGTTGGTAAGAATATATTACCACAAGCATCGTACGTGTCTGATCTGACTTAAGAACGTACTCTGCGTTCCACAATATCACTTTGTCAATTATAGTCCAAATTAGAATTTTAATCAACAAGATAATTTTCAACAGGATGTTACAATTATCAGGGCTGCGTTCATGTAGCGGGTAACGCCTGGATATCGAGCGGAGAGTAAGATTTAAAATCTGGAAGAATTTGAACATACTAAGATTCTCCCAAGCTTACTGAAATTTCAGGTATTAGACCTCCCTGGGGAACCGCAGGTGTCCTAAGCTCCTGAGCTAAGATTTGCTCCCCAGTCACCGTGATGTGTGAATTATACACGCTGTTACGGACTATAACGTGGTGATCTCGGTCCTACCCTATCACCGTCGAACTTATGAATGGTTTTCAGAGTTTTTTATGCAGTAAATGTAATATTATTTTTTGGGCTAAATGTTTATCCAATCCATAATTAACTCGATCAGCTAGGGAATAGACAGTGCAATAGATGTATGGATTACACTTAACATCTAGTCACGTTTTCTTCAGTAACCCAGGTTTCATTTCTTACACATTAATAACAATTGGTCATTCCTCATTTGAAAGGTAAACCACTAAGTGGAAGCACTCCATTTCAGCTCTGCAGGATGGTAAAATGAGGTAAAATCCCTTGCATTCAATTTCAGCGATAGCGTGGCAGGGCATTTACTCCTCCACATGATTCCGTGTGGTAAGACCCCACTTTTCCTCCAACCCTATGTTGCGCCATGTTGGGAAATTGACTCGAAAATGACATTCGACGAGGGAAGAGTAAACGATTAGCAAACCCGCATCAAATGAGCTCAAGATCCCACGAATTTTCGTTTGACAGAAGGTTCGGAAGGAGGAATGAGCGAGCACGTTGTCGTGTGGAAAGGGGGCAATGCAAGAAAGATGACAAGAACAACAACATAAACATTGCACGGGATGACGCGGTTGGAGGTGCGGGCGGGGAGCGGAATGCGGCGGGAGAGGAGGCGAGGGAGTTGGAGGGAACCGGAGCGGGACGAGATAATTGCGAGTCGCCACAGGTGTTGGCCGAAAGGGTGAGCATTTCTTGTCTCCGGCGTGGAATGATTAGATGTTTACGCCCGGGAGGATAGACAAGGAGATTGAATTAATCAATCCATTGGAACAGAGTTTTTTTGATGGAAATCGATCGCCGGGGGAAAGAAAGCGAGAGGAAGAAAGAGAGGAGAGATAAATGAGATAAATAGAGAAGCGGAGAAAAATGTACACGAGGGGAAGATAAATCCCTGGATAGATTAAAAAGAGCGACTGATGAGTTGAGGAATAGCTCCAAATTTCATTCTGCTCGAGTTCACATAGATGTACGGCGCAGAATGGCGTTTGAAGCATTTATATTGATGTTGAGGTCAAGTGAAGAATGGAAGTATCTATCAATTATTAATTTTCTCTACAGAAAAAGTTAATTATATGTTACATAGGTAGAAATCTTTTTAGATATGTAACTGAATACATTGCGAACAAATAACTAGCTCCTGTGGAATAAAATTATTTTGTGTTATACTAGAACGCGCTTTCTTAATGAAAGGTTAGATCAATCGAAATTTCCATGTTATCAGTAAAAGAACCCGATTCCGTCTCAACTTTTATTGAAATCATAAGCCTTCCAAAAATAATCAATGTATGTTGATCCTTAAGTGGACTGCGATAACAGAAATAAATTGTTGAAAAGATGATACGCTGTATTTTTGCATTAATATTTCTTTGTTCAATGCGCAGTATTAAGTATGAATAAACCAAATATGAAGTAAGAAAGCAAAAATCAAAATATTTCTAAGTATTAAGCTAAAGTCATGAATTATGTCACAGTTAAACTTCGAAAGTTTTCTGCTATCATAAAGCAAGTGTGGAATTAAATGAATGCATTATACATTTATGTCAATTGCCTATTGATATTTATGAGTAGTTTTGAATGTACACGAATAGAAATGTACATGCACATCTCATTAATTATGGTAAATAGGTTCAATTACCCACACAAAGATGACTGACATAGTGGTATGAAATATTTGCAGAAAAACATTTAGTTTTTTTCATGTGGGACTCTATATATATTGACATTTGATGTGAAATTAAAAAACTTCTTATCCTGATTTTTTTTGTCCGATGATATTATTTGTTTTATTTTATATTTAAACACTATTTTTCCACAAACTGGTTTTCCTGAATATATTTTCATTAACATTGTATTTATATCGAGTAATTTAAAATTAATATTACAAGCTAGAAAAATTCATCAAACAAAATTTGTTGACAAACTATGCAACAAAATTTTAGTTGGCCTTACCTTATCTAACTACGCGGTTAGCGGCAATTTAAATGTAGCGCACTGCATATTTAAAAAAGTCATAACTTTACGTGTGATTACCTTCTATATCTACTACACTCCACTGCAATCGAGGAAATCTATCTTTAACTTCAAAATGTGTACTTCAAATTATCTGGAAAAGGATTATATCACTTCCTGAGACGGAATTCAATTAAGCACTTTTTTATTTTTTATCCCAGAATAAAGGTGTTTGAATCGATATACTCGTGTTGATACGAGTTCTCATATAAGTTCTCCGTGGTAAATGCTATTGTAAAAGCATTCATTGCCCAAATGATTGAAATCGTGAAAAAATATTAAAAATAATGGGTTATGAGCATTTAAACACAAATTTCCGCTTAAAATAATATTCTCAGATCTGTCATGCAGCGTTAAAAGATATATGAGATATATTTCGTCCCAGATAAATAATATGCTCTAGTTTCATCTCAATGATGGAGAGATATTTGAGGATTTATAGTCTCCGGGCCCATACAATGTATTGAACGACAAGAAGCATGTTACCTTGGTGATATTTTGAAGGACACAACATTCTGATCGCTCCCGTGTCGGTATTACGAGTCCCTACACTCGTTGGGTAGTCATCGGCAAATGTGAAAGAGTCCTTCCCGAGCACTTCCTTGGAGAGAGAGAGAGGGTAAATTAAAGAGCAGGCAGCCAGGGCCTTTGGAGTGCTCGTCCCGAGATAAGCACCGGGAAGATTCTCCCTCCCCATCCTTCCTTCCCATTCACCTTAACTCGCCGCCTCAACCCACAGCTACCCTCCCTCAGGGACCCACCCACAGCTCATGGTATCAAAGAGGGAAGGATGGATCCTCTTCGTCTTCCGGCCATGGGCGGCAGGAGTGAGGCGGTCGTAAAAGAAACAGAAGAAGGTGGACATGCGAACGGGCGCGCGAGTCACCTTTCCCACCTTCCGCCGCACCCCCATCAGGCCGCTCGCTCTTTCTCCCCCAGAGCGGAGCCATCCTTCGAGAAGGCACGTAATTGGACGGAAGAATGGAGACGTAAAGAGAGAGAGAGAGAGAGGGAATTCTGGGAAGGTGTCGACGCCATTCCAGGCAATAATTACCGAGGCTAGTTAGTGAAGAAAGGAATTCTACGAGGCAAATGGAGGTTCGACAAAAAAAGTACTCCTCCCCATCTCTTAATTTTTTGACCTTGATTGGTTTAAAGTATGTAGGAGGGGTCCGTGATAGCCGATGAGCTCTGCTGAGATCAACGGCGCCAGGCTCATCATGTGTTTTTTCGTCCGTTCGATACACATTTTTTATTTACGTCTTGGGTGCCCGTATTCACTTTTAATCACACCACGTAACTCAATCAAAAGAATACAGAGACGTATAATCGATACCTTCATGGAAATCTATTCCTTAATATCATGAATTTACCTCTTTCAAGCGGACATATACTGACTGCTTGGATCAACTGCGTGCACGGATACTTAGGGCAAATGTTAACTTCATAAGCGTTGATCTCATTCATGGAGAAAAGATCGGAATAACGACGATCTATTGCATTACCTGTACAGTGGCGAAGAAGTATATTACGACGGTCATCCATGAAAATAATGGTCGCGCCCTCATATCCGCGGGTAATGAGTTCGAGACCTGCGGTGGGTACATAAATGGTGGAAAAATCAGGACGCTAAGTTACATTCATGTAATTTCAATGGATACCGTACGAGTTTAATGTAAGGAATGAACAGAGAAATATATTACAATAGAGTCTTTGAATTGCAATAGGCTAAATGATATTACCTACATTAGTAAAACAACATCAAGTCCACACTTTACTACAGTGAACAGTTACAATGCCCATTCTCGCACATATGAACATTGTTTTTGAATATATAATTCTTTTATGTCATCTTAAATTGCAGATCCTGGGCCGTGAATGAAATCTATTGTTAAAAATAAGAATTGAATTTCAAAGGAACCCCTGAAGAAGTGAGAGAGGTAAAGACACGTGGTAAATAATTATTTAAGGTAATAGTTTACGTGGAATGGCTATTATTTTTAATATTTTATTATTGTTCAAGTGTTAAAAATAGTTTTAAATTATATTCGTATTAAATTAGTTTTTCTGGAACTCTTTTCCGCAATTCAGTTGGTATTCAGTAAGTTTCC
Source organism: Hetaerina americana (assembly GCF_022747635.1). Classification (NCBI taxonomy): domain Eukaryota; kingdom Metazoa; phylum Arthropoda; class Insecta; order Odonata; family Calopterygidae; genus Hetaerina; species Hetaerina americana. Next base: position 77,941,854 of record NW_027287427.1, read on the forward strand.
TTTTCAGTTTATATCTAGTCATAGAGAGGCTAATCCTAAAATCGGCCTTATATTCAAAGCAAAAGTAATCTTAGATTTTTTAATAGAATATTTTGGACACTTCCTAACGATTTACTATGCACAAAGTATTGCGTTGCTGTTTGTTGTTAACATCTTGTTTGCCCTGTGTTATTTCTCCCTACAATTATTTGTACCTTCCAACTCCCTTCCTCCCGTCCATCCTTCCTCTAGCCCATTTGTCTACATTCTCCCTCGTCCTTTAGCATAGCGTCCGACACCAACTATCAGATCTTCCTTCCCCGCAATTACGCCTTTGGATTTCACCCAACAACTTTTCCCACCAGATTTAAAAATTCATTGCTAAGCCTTCCTCTTTGTTTAACCTTTTCTCCGTGACACCCACTCCTAACTCTCCTCCTATCTACTCTTATCATCTAGTCTCCAAGGCCAGGTTTTTGTTCCGTATGGCGCTTCTCTTCATGGACCCATTCATGATAATCCTTTTCATTTTTGTTTGGGAGAAGTAGACTATTTTTTAACGTTAGCCTGTTATATAATCCTTTAATTTTTAGCGTTTGGACTAAAATTTGTTCCTTCAGAAAATCTTTTCGAATTCTGTTTCAAAGGCACTTTACCATAACACATTAACCATATTTTCATCACTTCCAAAATATTTTCATTATTGAAATGAAATTAAATAATTGACTATGAAATACCACGCACTTTATTTTTAAAAATTCCGACCCAGGTTTCGACGCTGAACGTCATCATCAGGTTCATGTTCAACATCGAAACCTGGGTCGTGTTTTTTTTAAATAAAGTGTGTGAAATTACACAGTCAATTATTTTATTTCATTTCAATATGTTATGCAAATTCCATAATGTTACGCCTGAGACAACAAATATTTTAATTAGTTTCACTTCATCTACATCATCTACATAATACCCCGCAAGCCGCCGCAAGGGCGTGTGGCGGGGGCACTTATGATTAAAAGTTACTTTTCTATTAAACCATACTTGCATCATGATGAATAGAGCTTTTTAATTCTTTTCTCAAATCGAATGTCTTTCTTAATCTTAATTCCTAACATAAATGCTCAAGATTTGATATCGGTACCGAAGTTTATATCCAACAACAGTTTCAATAATCTATTTTTTCTTGAGTTACCCAAACTTGTGTTTGCTGTTAATATTAAGGAACTTGCTTCCAAATTAAAAATAAACTTTCCGATTCGAAATGAATTTTTTCCGTCGCGATTTCTATCGTCGTAACTTTTACATAACCTGACAAGTGAGAATTATTTATTTTTGTATTGAAACAAATTGCGACGGACCTCTAAAAGTGACTGAAAGTACTAGCTAAAAACTAACCAATTTATTTTGACTCGATAAACACTTAGTTCCGTGAAGTTAACACGAAAGAGAGAAATTAACTATTGTAGGGGAAAAACACTCCAAAATAAAAGTTGGGAGATTTTATGGGGTGAAATTTAGCAAGATATGGTCGTCATAAACGCAAAAGAAGAGGCTTCCGTGTGCGCCTCACCTGTTCTTTTCACTTTAATCTTTGTGCGAATTGCTGTTCCACTCCACAAACGACTCCAAAGACATAAGACAATGAACCTTTTGACATGCCCTTACGGTCATCCACCGATTATTCTTGCCACGGGAATGGGTGTTAAAATTGTTGCGTTGGATTTCCTTCAAGAGATCTCCAATCTCTAGATTGTTCTATGATAAGTAAAGTGACGAGTAATTTAGCAAAATTTTTATTGATGAAATTATGCTGATCAAAACTTGACAGTAATTACTCGAAAGACGGTATTAAAATTTTGATCACTATGATTTTATTTTCCCTTAGGTAATTTTGTAAGAATTATGAAGAGATGTGGAGAAGTACGAAGTTTGCCATAAAAATACTTATATACAAACCGAGTACGGGAAGTTTAAAAAAAGAAAAATAAATTCTTTGGAGAACATTGAACTAAATTATTTTTCCAAATGTTATGATCGCGGGGGTGGATGAACTCTGTGAGAAATATACCCCAATACCCATAGAAGTGACACAGGCAAAGGCTAAATAAATTTTCAATTGCGTAAAGAGCAAATTCGAGTACTTCTTGAAAAATTATTTCGTCAATGGATACTTTAGAAATTTGACATCAAGTGTGAAGAAAGTGAGTAAATAGACAAGACAAAAATGTAAATAAGTAGTTTCGGCAATAAATGCATTGAAATAGGAAAATAAGAGATATTGAATGTAAAGATTTAATAAATTTAATTGTGTGGAATACCAATAAAATTTTGGAACACATTCCTTACGTACCTAAATAAACTTATGTTTCTGAATGTTTTAACTTTCAAGACAGTTGACTCGGAGTTATTGGATAAAACTCTTTTTTGAAAACCAAAAACCTATACATTTTAATTTTAGTTTACTTCTACGCCAGCAAAAGGTTTTTTTATTTATTTATTTATTTATTTGGGATACATTGCTGTTAGGCGATAAGCCGGGTGGCAATGACATGATATAACAAACAGTAGTCATTCTTAAAACATATCACAGTGTCATTAAATAGTCGCCATTAAATAGTGTCATTTAACAATCCCATCAGGTTATAATTCTAAAAGAAATATATTAGCCAGAAATACGAAAAATGTAGATCGAGTACTTCGACATGCCTAACTATGAATGAGATAATTTTAAAATGAACTTATTTCACATCCACTTTACTCTGGACCTTATCCTACAGCAAGCATTCAAAATAATGTGAAATATCTAAAAATGACTTTAAATAATACAAAAACCTTTGAATTTATGAACTTATAAATGTGGGGCATGAGTTGGAGAAGAAATTTGTAGTTATCGAATGCATCGCAAAACTACCAATAATCGTACAACAAGTGGTCATTAAATTACTGGATCTGCAGCGGAGTTGACTTAGAAAGGAATATGCAACTAGTCAACTTGCGGCACTCAATGACTAGGGACAAAGAAAGCAATTTCAGTCACCACTACAAATTTACATTACCCTTAGTCTTAATAGCGAAAATTTGGTGAACGTAAAAGACCCTTCGGTTAAAGATTACAAAATTGCCTGGAATGGAACAACAAAGAAGGTAGGGATAAGGAGATTGTATATGTGGCTGCCTATGAGCCAATTGAAACTAAAGAAATTAATCGTCTGTTTCTGGTTCTCGTCTCGCTTCCTCCTCAACTAAAAGCCAAATTCACGTCAACTAAACTGGATGTCATCCGGGACCTATCGTAATTAGCATGAAAAACTGAACGGCATTAAAAGAGGCAATCCAACGCACTCAATCTTAACTTCACATCTACAAACTAAATATGCTTGCGCAATGAAATCACTGGCATTTTTCTGCATCAATTATTTTCCAAAGAGAGTCTTATATTTCCGTAAAAGAGGCTTTCCAATATTTTGCTGCACATCATAGGTGGTCCTTCGACCCATTTACCAAACGATACTGCCATCTCTGTCATTAGGTTTCTCAAGGGAAGCTGAATAGATTACGTCCTAGTGGGTTGAAAATTAAAACTTGCCCTTCTGAGGCATGTTTACCGAACCTTTTATATCTCTGGTTCACGTCCATCCTTCCCTTATTTTCTTAGAAAGATATATTACCACAAAACGCCGAAAATTGAAACTACCAACTTAGGACAAAATAGGATTGGAAATGGCTGTGATCTCCACTCGAAAGCAGTTATTGAAACGTTAACATACTTAAGGTTACCATAATGGCTCTTTCATTGGCCTACTCGGGTTTATGAGATCCGATTTTACATCAAGTGGAGGAAGAGAATGGCAGGACAAAGCACAGCGCACGCCCCTTAGTTTGCTCGGGACACGGACACATGCATACTCCTACCTCGGTCTGCCTGGCTGTCCCCAGAGTTATGGGCAGACATTAAAAATATTATATATCTTTCAGGCGCACGTCGTTATGAGTGAGGGGGCATAAAACCAGAAAGGATGACCAGGATAGAGCCATTCCTGCCGAGGACACCTCCCAGCTGTTCTTTACGTGCCATGCCATGCGTTGAAAAAGGGTGAAAATTGTATGTCTTCAGCGAATGGCCCAAGTGGATTTTTCTAAATGAATCTTGACTAACGTTCGATAGACCCATTCATTTTCGCTTGACCGTTCTCAGATATTTTCAATTTCGCTCACAAAATACGCCTGGGGATTAAGATCTGGAAATTCCGAAACATGAATTACGATACACACTTATAGCAAACATCTCGAGAAACTTTTAAAGCGAAGAAAACTTGGAACTCCTTATTCAAGCTATTACGAAGTGAATCGTTAAATTCAGAAATCACAAAAGTAATATTGCCAAAAATATTTATTCCGCGTACTGATACTCTTTCCTTATGACGAGTTTTCCTTGCCAAAGAGCGTCTGCTGTCTTGAGGAATCTTAAAACACTATCAAAATGTGAATTATCATTCAACAACCGCAAAATACCAAAGGGAAAAATATTATCCACTTTCGAGTTAAACTTATGCTTCAAATATTAAACTTTTTTAAATAAAAATAGCTCTCCTATTTTATCTTAGAGTAACCACTAGAATATCTCATGATTGCACCATACCCACAAGTCTTCCTCATAACATTGTAAACAATTTGAGATTTCACATAACCCACTGCAAACAATTAAGTATCCATTTACAAGAAATTTCCCACATCTCTCTGGCTATACCTTTAACCAACAAAACCCGATACTCGGTACCAAATTGGTGTCATTCCGTAAACCACGCCTCCCTTGCCTGTCGCTGGTCACGCACCTTCTACTGACCAAATTCTACTATCTCAATTCATTTTCCATGTTTAGTTAGTTGATAAATTATTTTTTGTTAAATTTAATAATTAATTATTTTTCATTGCATTTAAAAACCCAGTTTAAAAGTCACAAATGCTGTTATAGAAATAAGTGAAACAAAAATAAGCACTTCCATACAGCAGTCGGAAGAAATTTCTGCGAATAATGTGTTCATCGTACAACGTTTACAAGTGTTAGCATATACTTTGGTTATATTACTAGATGATAAATATTTTTTTACATTTTAATAACTTATCAAAATTAGTGTATTATTATTTTATCAATTTAAAACGATTTGTAAAAATTTGTATTTAGGCGTGCTGATGTTTAAGTGACTAGTATAAACAGGGCGATAAACAATTGTTTCCGGGGTTTTGAAAGTTAGTATTTGAAAAATAGTAATAGATACTGTAAGATTTAGGCATTCTCTAATTTTTTTAACTTAATAAGCGTTAACGCTCTATCGAAGATGATGGCTGTACTGTTGAACATGACGTTTACTGGTGGACAAAAATTTGGCTTGGCTTCCAAAAAAGTGGCTTGATGCACAACTGTTTGAAGTCGACGAGGAACTCAAGACCGTCATTTGTCCACAGGTTCAATAGCCAGGTGGTGAAATTTTGTGTTGAGGAATTGAAGAAACAGGTGATGCGTTAGGATAAGTTCTTAGCAGTAAATGGCGATTTTGAAGAAAAGTGGACTAGGTTTGTAGGAAACTGAAACCATCAATGAAAACATTTCTATCAAATATATGTATATTTTTATTTCCAAAACCAAATACAAATGGAATAAATATATTTTAAATTCCATAGGAGTTTTTTTCTTATTAACGATCCAACAAACATAACGCAACGGCTAGAGAAATAATTGCGAGTGTACTAGTGGCCATAGGATCCAATGAATTAGTTTCACAAAAGGCTTTATGAGATTTTTTCGGGTAATTGACAAAGCATGTAGCCTAATAATGAGAGCGTTCGGCTACTAACCGAAAGGGCTCTTTGCAAACTCGGGTGATGTTCTTTTAATCCGTGTTCGGACAAGACAAAAATATTTTTTATAACCAAGCAGACCAAACTCAAATATAACCCTCATACATTTAAATCTTATTATAAATGATATGTAACAATAGAGTATTTATGAATACAATGATTATATAATTACTTGTAATGAAATTTCGTGTCTTGGATATGTTTCCTTCGTGTCAAAGGAACAATTCCTTAATGTTTCTTTGTTCTCAGTTTCGTTTTTTGGTCTTCCTGCACTCTCATCGACATCCTGGAAAATAGACTAGGCCTGAGTTTTCTATTTCAGTCTTCCTTTGACAGTTCCCCGTCCGTCAAGACGAAGAGCCCACTGCTGGGTCCTTCCTAGCCCATATCCCTCCTCTCGATCAGTCGATGGAATCTCTCGATGTCCCTAATTGGTCACTAACGAGGCTCATCATTACCGGATAGCCCGTGGCCGTCACTGTGGTCCCGTCGGCGGCACCTTTTAGACTCTCGGGAACGCCGTTTCAAAGGGATGCGGTTTTCCCTTCCCATCTCCCTCGCCCCTGGTCCCCAGTCCACAGTGACCCTTTTAGAAAGACCTTGGGGAGCATTCTTGCAGGTAACTCACTCATGCCGCCGAGAGGTCACCAATGCGTCATTTTTCTGAACGTTTCAATTAATCTACTAAATGCTTGACTTGAGCGATTATTTTTCCCAAACAAAAATATTCTTGCAAGATCACACAGCTAATAATTCAATCCCTGGTAGAAAGGTTGAGGATATGGAAGATATTATTTGCTGCAATTGGTTCTGTAAAATGTGGGTATATATATATATATATATATATATATATATATATATATATATATATATATATATATATATATATATATATATATATATATATATATACTACCTTGATCAAAAATTTCCCGGAATTTATTCAGAAAATTAAAAATACAAGTTTATTCATCTAAATCTATATTGTCCCCTTCAAAGTAATCCCCATCGACTGCAACACACTTATGCCAGCGCTTGATCCAATCCTCGAAACATTTTTTATATTCGGTTTTCGGTATGTCCATCAGTGCTTCCTGCGATTTTTCCATTACTTCCTCTCGGCTGCTAAAACGCGTTCCCCGTAATGGTTTTTTAACTCGATTGAACAGAAAGAAGTCACAGGGAGCCAAATCAGGTGAATTCGGTGGCTGTTGGATGGTATTTGTTGCATTTTTCGTCAAAAAATTACGAATAATGATAGCACTGTGCGACGGTGCGTTATCATGGTGCAAAATCCACGAGTTTTCTGCCCACATTTCTGGTCTCTTTCGGCGAATTGCTTCACGCAAACGTCTCATAACGCCCAAATAATACTCTTTGTTTACTGCCTGGCCTTCTGGCAAAAATTCATGATGCACTACACCGTTGTAACCGTCAGCATTGCCTTCTTTTTTGACTGAAAACGACGTGGTTTTTTTGGTCTCGGCTCATTTGGTGAACGCCATTCACTTGCCTGATGTCTGGATTGCGTGTCGTACTCATAAACCCACGTCTCGTCTCCAGTAATGATCCTTTTGATGAATGTGGGATCGGATTCAGCCTCGCAAATCATGTCTTTTGCGACGTCAACACGGTCTCTTTTTTGCATGAAATTGAGGTCTTTTGGCTGCTACACGACGGAAACCCAAATCATTAACCACAATGTCTTGGGCGGATCCATAGGCAATGTTCAAGTCCTCCGCTATTTCTCTGATGGTTAATTTGCGGTTATTGACCAACATTTCTTTTACTTTATCAATTTTTTCACCGACTTTCGATGTCGATGGTCTGCCACTGCGTTCATCATCTTCGATTGACTCACGACCACTTCTGAACCGCTCGTGCCACTGGTAAACGACCGTTTTTTTTTAGAGAATCGTTGCCGAAACACTTTTCCAACATTTCCAACGTCCGTGCGCCACTAAATCCGTTTTTTACGCAAAATTTAATACAAGTTCGTTGTTGCAAATTTAAATCCATTTCTGAAATTGTAAAAAATCGCCAACACACACAGAGATAGATGTACTCTTGGCTACGTAACTTTTGCAAATGTCAAGTTATGACACTAAGATTTAAAGGGAATATCAACAACAGATGTACCAATTTAACAAAAAAAACAGGACTCAATTCGGAACGATGGGAGCGCCACACGGTGGTTATTCCGGGAACTTTTAGATCAAGGTAGTATATATATATATACATGTATACGTATATATATATATATACGTATACATGTATATATATATATATATATATATATATATATATATATATATATATGTATATATATATACTACCTTGATCTAAAAGTTCCGTTATATGTATATTTTTATATGTTTTTGTGTGTGTATATATGTATACATACATACATGTACTTATATATTCATATATATATTTATATATATATATATATATATATATATATATACATATATATAGGTGCTACACATACGTTATATCTCAGGCGTACTTGATAAAAAATTCCCAGCAAAGTTACCTATTCGATTAAAGCAATTTTCTACATCGTTGCTGAAAATTCGGAATAGCTACGCTGTCTAATTAGGTGTCATGCTGTACCTCTTGGAGCCTTTGGGTTGGATACTGTGTTTATTCAGGTCACAATATCTAGCAATGTATTTAGATAGATGATAACCATTAGCCTTTGACCTTAGAATACATAATCCCACTCATTGCAAGTTTATTAAAAACATTATAGCTACTGATTCTACTCATACGATCAATCAAATCACGATGCTAAAAAAGGTATTTGGAAATTTTTGAAATACATTTGCTGTCGATGGTATGAACTGTCTATATATGGCCACTTTTCATGTAGTCGTGACAACAGTGCCTTTAGTATCATTAGGGATGGATCAAGGTAGTGGAGGATGGAATATTAGAGGAAGGGTAAAATATAATATTGGTTTGCAGCGGGATTTACTTTACCGTTTGATGGAATGTGTGCTCATCAAATGTATTTATTACATACGTCTTTGGCGTGAGAATTCTGAAGTATAGTACTGAAACATTTACCACAATCAGTATTGTTTGTACCCGTTAAAAGTGTACATTTAATTTTCATGGTAAAATATTCATTAATTTCCATTCAATGAGGCTCATAATTGCTGTGCATGATGCTTACCAGATAACAGTATTTATTCCTTGAGAGTATTGTGTGGAGTAATTATTCATTACGATTTAAAAGTGATAGCTCTTTTTGATGCATTTATTTTATCCAACTAAATTTAATTATTTCGAAACGTGATAATTTATTTATAACCACTGTGCGCTATGACTCAAAATATACCGAAATGGAATGTTTATCATCCTCAAGCGACATTTTAGGTTTTATTGCTGAATTTTTCCACTTCCTTTACAGATGGCTTGAAGTTCACTTCGAGATTAACATGTCCGATGGATTGGCGTAAAAGTCGAAACGTTTACTAACCATCAACTCAGGCCTCATTGTTACTCCAAAGGGCGTTCTTCGAAGTCCCTCCGGATGCCTCTCGCAAGCCCCACGAGAGAATGAGCGGGATAGGGCCAGCGGTGGTCAGCCACAGGGCACTTGGTGCGCCGCATTTAATAACTCCCTGCCCGCTCACTCCTCCTTGCCCTTATGGGGACGGCACGTACGCACCTGAACATCGCATACACCTCGGTGATTATCAGGTAAGGTGCAGGTACGCCGAATGCCAAGCGACCGCCACCGGCGTTCAAGTCTTCCCATCATGCTTCGCGGTGAGAACCCGTAATCAATTATTAAGCGCCTCCAATCGGTAGGGAACTGTAAGGAAGTCATCTCCACTACATCTGCCCGAAGGGCCTCGCGGAACGGATGGGTATTGAACAATCGGCAAATCAACGTTGGGCTGTGGACAGCGGATAACGATTCCATAGGTGCTGGTACATTACCAAAAGAGAGTAATTTTTCAAACTCACTCCTTATTTTTTTAAGCTCTCAGCCAGTTCTTTAAAGTATTTGTTGGTCGTATTTTCATCTACTTTCAGAATTTTCTTTTGGGGAAATTCTTAAGAGCTGGGATTACGAAATCTGCCTTTTAATAAACTACTGTTTCAAAATCACTGACCGATGAGTGAATAGAATAAATATTCGATCTACAAAGCAGCAATTGAAAGAACAAAAAAACAGTTCAATCAAAATAAAACATGAGGGTTAATTTTATAATATTTAAAGCTAAACATCTCCAGTGGACGATTCTAGAGGTGTGAGAAAATCAAATTAAATTTATTAGCTAAAACAATAGAACATGAGGATCGATTTTTTGCGGTGCTAATGAAACTGGCTTCCCACATGGATGGCCCAAGTTCGAATCCTGGAGACGGCAGGATTTTTCAGTGGTATCCCGATTGTTACTTGAGATATTTTGCGGAGAGCATTTTAAGTGAATTTTTCGTTCGTCAGATGGGACGTTAAGTTGTGGGCCCCTTGGGGCTTTTTGCTTAGAGTGCGTAGGCTAATGCTGATCCTGGATTTCTTTCCATTCTTCCTCCATTCCCATTCATATCTAATTGCGTGAATCACCTCACCCTTGATTCGCCTCTCCTAAAGTTACTACTGCATTAGAATATAGCCTTTGTTGGCGTGTTAATAAAGAATTCTGATAGTTAGATTTACATCAGATTCATTGCATTAAATGCCATGTGTGGGAAATATGTGGTAGTGAGGATAAAAAGGAAAATAAATATGGCTGAGTTGCTATATGTTCTTTTCCGCATTCAACAGGCACAGACTACGTTATTTCTTTTGTAGCTTTATTTTCCCTAACTTTACTCTTATTAAGGGTTTCTTCTGACGTCAGAATTCACAGGAACTATGAACGAAATTCATAAGCACATTTCAACGGTCAACGCGGATGATTTTTACTCAATTTTTACTAAATTTTAGTTTAAGATACTGACAACACTAAATGTTATGCAATCGTAAGAAAGCTTCGAATTCCAGATCTAACGTATAACTTAAGTTCTGTTAACTGAAAATAATTGATCTCGCTGGTGGGATATTCGTAGTAGCGAAAGGTTGAATAAGCACGGCTATCGATATCGGAACAGCATCTTATATCACATAAGTTACCTCGATTGAGTTGCTGGATTATAGACAAAATGTTACTCGAATTTAAAGATTGTGAAATTAATTTGAAGGAAAGGGCCACTTTCAGAACATTGGAATTAAGGTGACAAGTTTATCAACGGGCTCCGCAGTGCAAACGAACCTAGGAAACTGCGTCCAAAGAGTTCTCTCCTTCTTTTCCAATAGGTTTAGAGCTCTCAACCGAGTAGGACAACGTAATAAAGAATTTCAAGAAATACGACTCTCCCTTCCAAGATTTTCCCCCCAAATAACGCTTAAAGGAAAACACCCATATGACTTAATTAGAAACCTTCGTTTTCCCAGAAACGCCACAAGAAGGCCGGCGCGTATTCTCCCGTAAGGGGATCGTTTCGAAAAGCCCGAAAACCCTTTTCAACGGAGGCTTCAGTGCAGGGGACCGCCGTAATTCCATCTACGCGGTCCTTTTAACGACCTTTCCCTCGCGTTGGCTTGCCTTTTGTTTCTCAATCCGCGTCCCTCCCTCGTAGTATTCCCTCAGCTTTCAATCGTCCCTGGATCCTACCTTCCCAATTAATGGTCATTCGACCTTCCCATCGTGCGACTGACTCCACTTCCATCCCCCCAACCTCCACTGAAGCCACTCTCCACAATGCCTCCAACAATACCACCAACAATACCGCGTCGCTTGGAGAGTGGGCGGGCCCAATAGCCAGCCCTTTTACCTCGACTTCCCACGATGAGTTCTAACCCCTTAGGATTCATCGTCTCCGGGGGATTCAATTTCTTAACGCCACATTGTCTTCCGGCATTGTAATGAGCCCTCGGCTCCGTCTCCGCACCGCCTAAGGTACCTTGGATTCAGCCCACTCCGATTGAATTACAGTTTTCCATTTGGGTTGCCATCCCAATCAGTCCTCCAATTAATTGCCTCCAATACGACGTCCAGACATCAATCACCTGGGGAAAACTTCCATGGGAAATATTACTAATGAATTCTCCGGCACCTTCGAAATCCTCCCAACTAATATACCTGTGTAATCTTCCCATTCCTTGGAAACTAATGACTTTTTTTTCTTCGTATTCATCTATTACTCACTTGAATAGAAGATATATTACGCCCTATGGTGGAGAGGTTTTTGGTCTTCCGATTGATAATAACTATTCTAATATCAAGTAGGAAGTGGCGCAAGTATAGGATTCCTCTAAACTCTGTGGATGACTACATGCTAAAGTTAACAGTTTCAGGCTTAACTTTGTGGGATTCCTTCATGATGAGGGTAAAAAAATAACAGAAACTATACACTTCCACACACTTTTAATGCCTTAAGACCATGGTTTCGATGCCTGATGATGATGCACAGCATCAAAACTATGGTCGTAGGACATTAAAAGTGTGTGGAAGTGTAAAGTTTCTGTTATTTTTTACCCTCATAACTACATGCTGACAAAGGCTCCCTATTTTATGGCAGTTCCCCTGGATGATGTTTTCTTGGCTAATGGAGAACAACACCACGTCAAGTAGGAAACGATAATTACAAGTGAGCGAAGCCGGGAAATATGTAACTATGCATTAAGCAGTATATACGATATCGATGATTCCACGTCATGCCCTGAACATACAGGTGTATTACGAGTCCAAGCTCGTACGACGCGCGTCATAAATCCAAGCGAACTGCCACGTTGCGTGCTTCACTGAATTGATTTAAATAGTATAGAGTAACTTATCCGATGGTTCAATGCAATATGTATCCCTAAAACTGTGGTTTTACGCACCATGTATCATAAGTGCTGAACGGAATATTCACCGACCTGAATTGTTTTATCTTCATGGGTAACCACAGTCTGCATTAAATTTATTGCCCCATATTTCCATGAAATGGGCGATCGGTGCATAAAAAAGCGGTTTAGTTTATCAAAACAGTGTTTGCTCACTTTCTTTCCTGCGGACTGTCTTCTGCGGCGGCACGTTGGGGTAATCGCAACCACTCAAGAGTGACTTTAGCGCGGAAACCACCCGCCGAATAACCCCAAAGCTCTAAAAAATGGCATAAATTATTCATCTTGCTCGCACTCACCAGGAAACTCCGCGTCGTTGCGGACGGCGTGCATAACACTCTGTGGGTTCGTGCACCACGTGGGCACGCCCTTCGCGGTCTGGGTGGCAAGGGCAAACAGATGGCAACGCTGTCGCGCGGGAGACCGCACCATCTACCAAGAGGGCGCGGAAAGCTGGGGTCCCCGCGACCGAGGACCATAATCAAGTGATCCCCGCCGCATTCCCTCGCAGATTTTTGAAGAGTTTTTAATGTCGATTTGTGCGGGCTCATGGGAAGGCCATGCGTGCACCTATCGTTTTTTTATTATCTCCGAGCCCGCGCATTAATATGCAGGTACGAACGGACTAGCACCGCTCTTCTGCTCCACGTTTGCGTCCTCGGTCACCCCTTGCTGCACTCGAGAGGGGAAGTTTTCACTGGAGAGCACGACGAGAGGAAGAGGGTTGCTCCTAACTCCTCACTTCACTCCCTCCCTATTGCCGTGGAAAGCATCAAAGAGGTGCACCTAAAGTGTGCATCGCCCGCCGCTCTTCCCACAACCATCCGATCCCTTCGGAAAAAAGGAAGGCAGTGCTGTTATTTGGTCTCCTCCCCCCCTCGACCCTCTCTCCAAAGCACCCCATCCACCTTGAGTTCTCGCGGAGAGGGAGAGACGTGGGGTACATTACGTCCTTCACCTCTTCGGGAGGCGCATTGCGGTGGTGGGGCTTTTTATTAGGCCCCCACCACTGAGAGATAACAAAAACGAACGAAGCCACAAGATCTCTCCTCCCTCTTCGCCCACCCTAGACACTCGGACGCGTCGCGGTGGGTTTCCCTTGTGAGAAGCGATTGCCCGAGACAGCTTTGGAGCAATTACTCTTCTTAGAGAGCAGGGAGGACTGAAACCGTCGCTATTATTAGCCTCTCTTTCTCCAGGTACCGGGTAACTAACATCCCTCAATTTTTTTCCCTTCTGTTTAACCCTCGAGTCGCTGTCCAAAGGGGAAGAGCGGAGCGAATCTCCGCACTTTACCTTAGGGCACATCTCCTTATTTTTTTGACAAATCTGATGTCTTTCAAGTATGCTAATAAAGAAAGGATTAATGTCAAACTTTAAGTCGACGGCTGGAATAAAGGTTAAGTACACCCGTTTAACGATGCAGCATAAAGGATACAAGTGTGAGAACGTGTTTGGACATGTGGTGCGTCGCGTTGCCACATTTGTTACGCAATTGTGAACGATTGTTGAGGCAAACAAACTGCATGGAAGGTAGTGTGTCTAAAAAACATCATTTTGATAAAGAATAAAATGAATAGCTCCGAAGGGTTCCTGTGTCGTGACAATCGGTAGGTTCCCGTGCTCCAAACGAGGAAAAGAGCAAAAATTCATTTTTGAGCAACAAGTCTTACACGTTAGCAACAAGTATAAAATTTTCAATAAATAAATGAATCATGGAACCCTGAAAAACAGTTTATTTCAACATGTTAGAGAGAAAGCTAAATTTAGGACAATACATTTTTACCCAATAAAATTGCATATTAATACTACAGGTTTGAGTATAACGTAGAGAATTTGTATGCTATATTTTGTACCCATTCCTGAGAAGCAAGCAGGAGAAAATTCAATCCATCAGAAAGGCCTTCCTTAATAATTTCATCATCAACATTGAAATACCTGTGCATTTGATGTGATGGTGGGCAGCAAATTTCACAACAAACAATATTTGCTGAAAATAAATCACGTGAAGGATATATAATACATGTGCCTTCAAAGTTCGGAAATCTAAAGATATGCATCAGCGTATGTGTACTTTATTATAATTTAAATGTTGAAAATCGAGAATACCATTAATTGGCAGTCGAAAGTATAATGCTAGTAATTAGTAAAACACCAAATTATGTAATTATAAATCACGTGGACTCGTCCATTACTCTATGCAAGTAGTTAATATTAGGAATACATAAATTTCAACCAAATTCAACATTTTTTCCGAATTACCACAAGCAGTTTTGAAGTTCAAACGCTACACCTGATGACAAAGTTGACCCACTTGGATCTATTGTGTTCAATAACTATCCGAGGAGAATAAGGCAGGAAGATAATTATTTCTTAAAACAGAAAAAAGTATTTTTTAGGCCAATATCCCATTCTCTCTTGGCCAGTAAGAGAGTGAATCACCATTTTTTCATCGCGATAATGTCTATTGGTACAAAATGTGCCCCATTACTACGAAATACAATTGAGTAATCTGAAATTATTAGGCTATCAACACAAAAATGATGTTCATTCCGCAGATTTGTGAAATGCAGTTATACTATATATTCGTTTTTAAGCAAATTGTTATGAATGATATGTATATATTTACTGCATTATTTTAGGTCTACAAAAGTAAATATAAACCTAATTATTTATTCATGAGATATTCTTTAGTTATTTCATTAAAAGTCGTGAAATTCTTTGCTATGTAAGTACACTGAGAAAAACAACTGATTTAAATCAATCTTTGAGTTATTATTAATTGTTATCTTCCCTTCTGTAGCTCATCTTATGTAAATATATATATATATATATATATATATATATATATATATATATATATATATATATACATATATATATATATATATATATTTATATATATATATAGTATATACATATATATATATACACATATATATATATACATATATATATATATATTTATATATATATATAGTATATACATATATATATACACATATATATATATACATATATATATATATATATATATATTTAATATTGTCTAAGAGGTATATCTTTTGGCGTTCATATTTTGATCATATGGAATTAACATTTTTATTGATTTAATCTGTAAACGTAGTAGTAATCATGTAGCAGCTCCTTTGAAGTTCATTCAAATAATAAAAATGAAAATTGTAACGACCCACAGTTGTGGAGTAAGATATTTTTGGCACTTAGAAATATACTCATTTTGCCAAATGTTAAATGTGTTATTCAGCAAAAAATGTACAGATATCTTATATTATAATAGTCATAGCACGTACAATAGTTTTATCAAGCAAAAAAATGTAATTCTCTGTTCATATTTATTCTCAAAAAGACAGGTTCTGAATGAAATACTTAGATTTTGCTCCTGCTCTCCCCAACAGTGTTGCATTAATATCAATGGGAAACGTGATCGTTTTAAAAACTGTTATCCATACCCAAAAAACAATTTAATTTGAACTGGCCGAAATGCGATAGCAAGATAATCGATTTCTTTGTTGGAAATAATCAATCCTCCGAGCTACATTGTAAATTAGGAAAAATTAGGTGCTAAACTAGACACATTTAAACCTTAATATCCCTCACAGTTTCATTCCTATCCCATTCTTAGACAAAATCACAGTTTTAGGCATCAAGATGGGAAATTCTTGTATCTTTTTTTGTGAAAAACTAGAGAAAATATGTCGTCAGTAGTAATTATTATATGCATTCGTTGGCATGGAAATGTGAAACTGTTTAAGACGCCGGGGATGGAAGCACGTATTAGCATGATTACGTCCCAAAGGTGTACAAATTCATCGGAGTTTAATAGCTGAAATACATCATTCATTATATCCACTGGCTCGAAAACTCATTTAATATCCTCGAAGCGATGATGACACAGGGTGCATCCTTGAAAAACCCAAAAAGCCAGCTATTTATGTGTAATTCATTGCATTCGTGTTCGAATGGCATAATGCGTCTTTTCGGGCCAATGATGAGAGCGTGGAGGAGTTAAATGGAGAGACTAGTCCGACCGATGTGGTTAATTAACAGTTAGAAATCCGATCTGCTACGATAGGCCGTCATATTATCCCCTACATGGCGCCATCGATTGCAGCTCGTAGAAGCAACCTCAGCATTTGCAACAAAATTGGTTCGTGATTATTTCAGCGTCATTGGTAGAGTTACAGGTGGCATCACAGATTTCCTCTAATGGATCACAGGAAACACATCTCAATATTTACTAGCCAGTAGCAAGAAACGACAATAGTTTTATTGTGAAACATTCAAAGCGCCTCTATATCCAATGTATTCTGAAACTAAATTGTAAAAATTTAATGCTAATATCAACAGTGAACACGTTTATTATAAAAGCTATGAAATTACGAGTTCATGTTTTAACAGTGCTACAAATATATACACGAATGAGGGCATTATATCAAAACTGGACAAAATTATTACCTCTTTAATGTTCAAAGCTCCTGTGTCGTTTAAAGTCAGCATTGCCGTCAGTTGAAAATTGTCTTTATTTCCGCATCCTCCACAGTTAATAGCCCGAAGGACGCTTTGATAGGCTGGAGTAGAGCTTACCTAATACTAAGCTCAACGGCTCATAGACATTATGGTAAGAAGGGATCCTTTCCTTTTGCCACCTATGGTTCCCCAGGAAGTTCTGGCAACCGAGAAATTAAAGGTTCGATGAATCTGAGGGTACCTGGGTATCGAACCCGAGGCCCCAGATTAGTAAACCAACGCTCCATCCACTATTCTGCTACGTCGCCCCTCACAATCATTGTCACACACAAAGACGTTTTTATAATTAGAACTAGTGTTTATAACTGTAATTGCACTTTGAAGTAGCAGTAATGTTTGTGGCAGATGCGTGTCAGGAGTAAATACTTGGTGAAAATGAACCACAAAAAGACTGGTAGATATTTTATATCATCAAAAGTATTGTGGAAATATTATGTACAAATAATAATTGAAACGGATGGCTTGAGACAATTACCAATGGCGATGTTTGGTGAGTAAAGAAATATTAAAACTGAAAGTGAATGAAATTACCAGCTATGCTCAACGGATAGCAGCAAAATTTCATGGGAGAGTTATAATATTTTAATAAACATGCATTTTAGTTCATATTTGTAGTCAGCGAACAATTCGATGCAAATGGACCGTTGAAAAATAATCTAGAAATGGGGCAAATCAACTCGGGACGACCCAAGGCGATATTGGTTTGTAATGGGAATTATAACCGTCACCTGCGAATCTTCACAGACTAAAAATATTGTACGCGAAACCAATTATCAATAGTGCCATATCAGTTTCATTTATAAGATTTTTTTTTATTTTTGTGTGTTGAGTTGAGATTACAATTTTTTTCATGAGTGGTTTTTACACGTAATTTAAAATATATTTTGTGAATAAACAAGCTTGCGGAGTTAGATGAAAAAAATCACGGTGATCAAAGACCCCCTCGGGATAACATCACTCCATGAGCCACCACACTCTCTTTGATTGCTGAAGTAAATTACCAATGTTAAATCCAATGCAGTGTAATAGTATGTGCGTTGAGGTTGTCAAATAAAATTATTTTTATAAGTCAAAATAAAAATAGGATGATAAAACTGTAAACAAACTATCCTGTGACCTAACATTCCCGCTGGTGTAATTATTTAATTAAGCTAGAGATGTTTAAGCAATGATACAACGAGAAGAAATAAAGATTTGAAAACCTTATGCAATATGAATGTTGGAGAATATTTTCCCTAGCCTATTGACCTAGCCTAGAGCGTAAAAAAAGTCTGCTAACACGAGAATAGAATGACTCAAATGATGATTATGGATCCTCACCAAGGGCATAGCAAGGCAAATAACAAGCAAGTTCTTCTTTTTTAGATTACTAGTATCATCCAGGTAACCGCATAGGGAACACTAGAGAACACAAAGCTTCATAAGCCATGGATATGTGAATTTCGCTTACTGCAGGGGTCTTCCATTAGTATCTGCTATGTTCCATCCTCGCTTGTCACGAAAATTCCACGAAAAAACACTTTACGTTTAAAGGAGTTGACATTTCAAAGGCAGGTAAAATGGTAGCGAACCAGGCATATTGTTAATGTAGAATTAAGTATTTTTTGGTGCCAGACCAAGTTTAATACACAATCATTTGACATAAACCAATATAAGGAGTTTGCGTAATTCGTCCCGTTGCATTCGACCCCGAGAGGCCAGGTGATAAACCAATTGTGATGCATCAGACAACCATTGAGGAAACGAAACAACAGTGATCTCCGAAAGGAAAAGAAAATAACTTCGCTTCTTATGTTCGGGTACACACCAGAATTTGTATTAGAGAAACGGTCTCCCTACATGTACTTCTCTGTGCGACGCGGGGCTGAAAACTCCTTCCTCGACTCCCGCCTCTTTCCCTGAGTCGGCACCCGTCTCCGAATAATTGAAATCGACGGTGCGGACAAAATCCGGTCCCATACATCCCCCTCTCCCCCCTCGGGCCCTTCCCCGCATGTCAACCGCCATTATTCCGTAATCTGCTTAGAGCTCGTCCTTTGCGTCTAATATCGCCGACACGAGAGGAGGAAGGCAGGCTCTCCCTTCCCATCTTCCCGAGACGACCGCCGCCGACTCCCTCACGACGAGAACCTCGCGCCCGCGGCGTCTCATCGAGGTGCCTCCCGGGATGTGAGTGGCGGGGGATGTCAAAACATAGTCGGGTTCTCTTCAGTGAGAATATGGGGACTGAGTAAACGTGGAAACGACTCCGGTTGAGTCATACCTCCTCTTCAACCTTTCCAAGGATGATAGCGCTCAATAAGTTAAACGCTTAGGTCTTAACCATGAGACTACATCGTGGATGCATACCACAGGCATGTACTTGGCAAGGTTTATATCTTGTTGAGCAATGCTGACGATGATCATTGTGGTGGTGAACAAGGAAGGGTAAAAGTGAATTGAAATTCAAATACAGGTTCTCACTTAACCCTAGAACTCGAGTGCACATAAATTTGACATGGACTCCCAGTAACTCCATGTTCACTCCACTCCATGTCATATTAGTTTACTAAACCGTGGCAGTTCGTATCCCTGCACCATTATTGTGGTTCCCAAATCCCTTTCTCCTCCATGCTATGGGATACCACGAGACGGAGCTCAGTATCGGAGAAGTTTCCTCAATGCCTATTTCTTGGACATTCAAAATGCTAAATTTTCGTTTTACTCTTTTCCGCATCCATTTTCCAGTAAAATGTGCAGCATTCGGCCATTGATTCTCGTCTCTCTTCACGTTTATCACGTAGTTGACATCTCACGAGCGTAGGCCGTTCCTGAAAACCCGTATTTATTCTTCGGTAGGTTAGGCACCCGCCACCATAACCAACATTTGCAGGTTCATCTCTGGGGACTTAATGTAATTTTGTTTGAGATAAATTTGACAAAGGAAGGCATCCGGTATCTATATCTTATGTGTATCAAAGTTATGTATGTGAACCAGGAAACAAGGAAGGGAATATTGCGACGGGTGACAGTAACGGCAGCTCTCAGTAACGGAAATCACCTAGAATCTCACGATTTAACATCACGACAGAAATGCGAATAAACTCCACCTCAACTTCACTTCACACTGAAAGTTTGAATTAAAATTTCACCAGCTCAATAGAATGAGAAACTAGATAATTTAAAATTACGAATGCATCAAAAACCTCTTGCAAAGTCTGTTTTAACTCCAGTTAACGTACAAAATGTTCTCATCATTCGGAGAAGATGACATACTCGTATATACCATTACGACTACTAGTTTGTCCCCACTGGATGCCCCAACCATCTCTGTCCCAGATCCACACTGCGTGTATGCTTTCCTACTTAGCGGATAAACCCCTTCCCTACCATCCCCACGTCCCATATCCACCTTCCTCCCGCTTCAATTTCGTGGACGTCGCTGAAACGCCCCGGGGGCTCTGAGTCCCTATTCCCTCGAGGACTTCTCTTACCTTTCTATAAAAGCCACGAAACCAGAACACCGCAAACGATCCCACAAAGAAAACCTTTCTCTTCCTCTCTTTTTTTTCTATCCACCTCTGTATTTGTATCCCGAGCAACAACCTATAGGATCTATCTTATTTATATTCTGATCAAGTTCAAGATCAAGGGCAACTTGGACTTCGAGAGTATTCTCCACCTCAACCAGTGTGCTCTTGAGCTGCGATGCGCGGTGAAAAGGTTGCAAAGGATTTGGATTGTATCCTCCATATCGTTAACCATTTGCTATACCAGCCTCTCAATGTAATTCCATATTTAAGAATCTTCCGCACAACAGCTTCCGGTGTAGCGACACTCATCTTCAAGATTTGACCATCGCCTAACACAGTAGAGTGGAGGGGAAATAGGTTAACATATTCATTTGGCAGGCGCATCTGCCTCGCTCTACAGTGAAGCAGTCATTAATTATTTTCAATTAGATAGTGAACTTTGGCTAAACGACAAAAACAAATACAGCTAAGTTATTTGAATTACAAGATAGACAAGTAAATGTAGTACATGTTACTTTCACCATCCAAATAAATAAAATCATGCCTTACATGTAAGGCATGATTGAAATGAATAAATTTAATTAATGAAATGAAATGAAATAAGTAAGTTTTTCTTTATTTTACATATTGTGTGAAATGATTTTGTGTTCTGAATTAAAAAAAAAAGGTTTTCTCAATAGTAAACGAAAAACTGGGGTCATGAAGTAATATGTTGTCATTAAGTAAGTATGCCTCAGGCATGAAATTTTACTGAAATTATTGCTTATGCCATACGCCATTTTACCTTGCATAGTTTTGATAACGCAAATGTTAATTTCTGCTCATTAAACGATTGAGTTTTAGTTAGTTATCTTATTGCTCTAACTATTTAAATAGTAATACATGAAATTCTTGACTAATGTAAAATTTCACGGGGCTATTCTTTAAATTATATCCGTAATTTCCGATTTTCTTCCGAAAATTTCCTAACTTCCAAACAAACGTCTTGCTCTAGAGTGGCGGTGGGTATGGTTAGAGCCACCTTCTTGGTGTCTTAAAGTCCCTACACTCAGTACGCATCCTGCTAATGTAGTTTGCAGATTGTGGTTCTTCTACTTTACTCCCTGGAAATCTTAAAATGTGCGCTGCAATAGAAAATCCCGCGAGTTGTGAAGTGCGACCTGTGATAAGGTTTTTTCTGGCAAAAAACCACAAGCCAATTGAAATTCATAGATAACTTGCTAAAGTGTACGGAGACAGAATAATGAATGACGGTGGTGTGAGGAAGTGTTTAGTTTAAAATTGGCCACACCAATGCTCATGACGAGGACCGCAGTCCAAAGGCCTAGTCTTGTGACAGATGAACGGACGGCTTAAATCAACAAAAAAATTCGTGTAAATCGCCGATTTACGATGACGAATCTATCGATAGACGTGGTTCGCAAAACAACCCTTTGACAGTGAAGCTATTTTGATTACTAAGCTACAATATCTTTCTAAATAATGCACAAGAGGCCTAGTTATGGCTTTTATCTTGTTAATTGTGTTTATGCTTCCTAATTATAATTATAATCGGAAAATGAAAGAAAAATGACTTATCATTTCGTATGTCAACCAACAAAGGGGTCAAGTTTTGGGAAGGGTATTTAATATGAAGGCATACACTCATACAGTCCCATTCAACTTCGTAATTTCAACACACAATAGTCCTCGCAGGCTTGAAATAATACCTGACTCCATAGATAAATAAGATAAGTACGTTTTCGTAAAATAACTGAAATTGAACAACTTTGAGTGACTTTTTCCACCTATTGTATTTACGCGTAAATCTCCTAGGAATAATTACAATACGCAATTAGCCCATTACTTCCTTGATTCGTTTGCCTGGACCACAATCAGTTTCAAGCACTCAGTTCAATAAAAACATTCCACGAAACATCAGTTCATGTCGACATCAGGCACTCGGCAGAGCATGGAATTAATGTGCAGTCACTTTTGGGTTCATCTGTTTTTATAGCAAAATTAATGAAGGTATCTGATCTGCATTTTCTTTCTTATTACAAATGTAATATTACAGAGTACCTTAAGTTGAAATTTAGTCATTTTTTCATAAAACTAAAATATGGATACAGTATATGCTTCCACAAAAATTTCAAAGTTGCTCCATCTATGAAGAACCACATTTTAGTAATGATCCCATCTGAAATAACTTTTTGCTGCCACTCGAAAAAGTAGGGAGCAAATACCAAAAATAGGTCCATTTATTTTAATAAAACAAGGAACAATTGTTGAGGGTGACTAATTATTTAACTCTGTATAATAAATATTCATAATTGATATCCAAAAATTATCGGGTGACTATGAATGTTTATTCGTGTGGACGCCAATGCTGGATATTTGAGATGATATCAAGCTTCTCATCAATTTCCTATGCACCGCCAGGATCTAATTGGCATTCAATTCTTTTTTTTTATATCAAGCCCCGATATCTTTCACATAGCGGTGGTACTATGATACTATAGAGATGGATGAAAATTATTATTATCATAAAGTAATTCACCGGTTAAGGTAGGTTTTTGGATGGACATAGTAACTAATTAAATAATTTGTGACCCCTAACAAAACACAACATCACGTCCCTCTTCAGCTCTGAGTACTTTCTTCCTCCCTTCATCCAGTCCAACATCCCTATTATTTTCCTTACCTTCCTCGTTTGCCTAATATTCTCCCCTCTATTACAGTCTTCAACATCCCGCTGCCAGTCAATACCCCATTCATCCACTTTTCCTGCCTCCATAGGATTTCTCCCAACAAACCGCTCTCTTCGCCCACCATACCAAGTTCTTCCTCATTTGTTTTCTTCTCTGTCCATATCACTCTCTCCATTCTTCTCCACACCCACATTTCAAAAGCCTCCAGTCTACGTCTATCCTTCTGCTTCAATGACCACGTTTCCGCGCCGTACACAGCTACTATCCATATCAAAGTTTTTACGAGTCTTTTCTCAACATCCTTACTCAACGTCCCCGTAATACAGAACCTAAAATTCGCAACCATTTGTTCCGATTTAATGAATTCCTCACCCATTTCAAACATTTGTTAACTCCACTTTTATCCCAACAAATGTTTATTTATTTTTTTCTGCATCCCCCTAAAGTTGAGCGGTATAATTTCCCGTTTACCCGAAACAGAGATCTTTTGAAATCCTTTCGACCGCTGCACTTAGCCCGTTCTCATCTTCGGCAATTCCGGCGACCGTAAAAGGCGATTAACAACGCGCAGGGGTGGTCGCCGCATGGAATAATGTCTTCCTCGGTACTTTTACGAGTACCGATGTTCCACGGGAGTTGGAAGACCATCCCACGGACGATTGTATGCCATTATTCCGAACCGACCAACAAAAAGAGAAACAACTACATATGCTTTCACGTGATCTTCTAAATATAAAAACAGCCGCCAACACTTTAACTGTTTTTTTACCCAATCAAATACATTCACGGTGCTCGGGTCAACACATTTTTAAAGATTCTTATT
This sequence comes from Hetaerina americana, assembly GCF_022747635.1. Taxonomy (NCBI): domain Eukaryota; kingdom Metazoa; phylum Arthropoda; class Insecta; order Odonata; family Calopterygidae; genus Hetaerina; species Hetaerina americana. Next base: position 77,966,148 of record NW_027287427.1, read on the forward strand.
TTAACAAATAATAATTCAATTTACTAAGTCTACTTTTCAACAGGGTCGTAAGAGCTCCTTCAGCTAAAATTGGATTCAAATGGGTATTTCTGTAATGCGTTTATGATGATAGTCATATTCTGCTCCCCTACAACCGTGCTTCGAGCTTTGACAATCACGTTGTACACAAAATTTAACCGGAGGTAAAGCGAAATGACAATAAAGCATAATTTTCATCAGGCATGCTTTATTGAGGAACCTGCATTGCTACTTAGTAGAGAAGCAATGAAGAAAACTATATTTCATATATTTTGCATCAACCTTATCGCCATTAATCGCTTTTACGTGATTATCAAGTATAGTAACGAAGTTCGTGTGATTTTTCCTGACTAGAGCGAGTCTGGAAAGAAAGTTTCTACCATTAACGAAACCGCATTTCGTCTAAACGATTGCAAGGCTCATAAAAGTAATGAGGTTTTATTTCACTTTTGCTAGTTTTTCAGACGGAATGCATACCGACACACGCGAATCTGAATTGATGCTTAGTTTTCAACTTGAAACTCTAACGCATTGAATGTTAATAATTGTACCTTTCGTAAGAGTTTCCACATTTCCGTATTTCTCGCAGGGCTAGACGGCTGGAAAATCGAATTTTTAAGGCAGGATTCAAGAAGCCATCATGCTTTGCAAAGTAGGTTGACGTTGAGGACAATTACCATAACTACCATTGCCTAAAGGAATGTAAATATTTTTTGCTGAAAAGTAAGACTAAAATATTAAAAAAATGACATTAATTGATTGTCTTTAAACTACGCAATTGACAAAAAACATGGGCATGTAAAATGTAAATGGAATTTTCACAAAAAATATTAAAATGTAAAGTTCTTATAATAATATTGATAATTATTGATAGTAATTAAACATTTGCCCAAAGCGTTATGCGAGGACGGGTATATGGAATTAGGAACCGCGTATTCCTTGTGATAAACATATTACAAATGAAATTGTCAAGGCAATTGTCGCAAATATTATTTCTTTTGTATGGTTTTATTACGGATTTACGTTTTTTTATGAAACAACCAAGAAATGTTTGGTCTAAAAATCATAATATTCTAAACCGGAATACGAGTAATATTGGTCGTATTGAACAAATGTTTTAAATTATATATATAAATAAATAAATAAATAAATAAATATATATATATATATATATATATGTATATATATATGTATATATATATGTATATATATATGTATATATATATATATATATATATATATATATATATACATGAGAAATAAGAAGTTCCGTTTAATGGTTATCCATTTCAAGTTCAATCAAAAGCATCTATACAACGCAAGCGCTTTGAGAAAGGAACGAGCACTCGACCGGTGGGGAGGCTGGTAGCGAAGATGTAACATTTGAAACAGGACTAGTTTATCACAAATTCGATTTACAATACATCTATTGTCCAGCCGGGAGTTAACTGACAACCGTTCGCGAGAGAGGGGAAAAAAATTGCATTTAGTCCTGCGGGAACCACTTCGGGGAGGTATTTATTTAGCTCTCGTCACCGCTGAGAATCCATCGACCGCCCGTCCCGTCCCACGCCAAGTGCGAACCGATTTCCCGAAGTGCAACGCGGACGACGCCCTATGAGGGCCACTGCATCGAACGCAGGGCCCCCCCACGAACAATGGTGGGGGAAGGTAGTGAGCAGGAGACCCCTCCCCCAGAAATTTTCATTTGATCCGATCGGAGGGATCCCTTGGCACACCCTGTCGGAAAGGATCCCCTTAACAATCACACGCACACTCACACGAGTGAGGGAAGTGCATGGGAAAGAGAGAGAGAGAGAAAAAAGATGACATGACGAGTATGACAGCCAACCCGTCTCAGACCATCACCGCACACACACACACACACACACACACACACACACACACACACACACACACACACACACACACACACACACATATATATATATATATATATATATATATATATATATATATATATATATATATATATATATGTGTGTGTGTGTGTGTGTGTATTATATATGTATGTCTGTATATATATATATATATATATATATATATATATATATATATATATATATATATATATATATATATATATATATATACGCTAGTATATAGGTACCCAATTGAATACTCATAACCGTGCCTCCTCTTACCCTAGGAGTTTAGTTGGGGGAGTTTCGTGCGGTGTGAGGGGAAAATGGGATTTCGGTGAACGGGAGGCGGGTGCTCATCTACCTGCATGACTCTGTAGAGAGTGGGTTCACGTGGTTGAAAGGTCTCGTAATTTTTTTCGCAGCCTCACCATTCTCCGGCACCCCGGATCCCCCATCCCTCCCTCCGCTGCACCCGACCGTGCCTCGGGGTCCCTCGAAACATCTCCCTCCCTCCCCCACCTCCGCCCTCCGTCAACCCCAAAACGTGTAACGAGCGAAAGGATGCGCCCCCCTCCCCCGAGCGTCGAAAAGTTTCTCACAATGAAACGCCTCAAAGACTGACTCTCCATTTCCAATCCTTCGCATTCCCTATCGAATGCTCGCATATCGCTCCGTATTTTCTTTACTCCGCCTCTTCCCCTCGAACATCACCTCCCAGCCGGGGCTCTCCAACGGTCTCATTCTTGCCTCTCGTCCCTCCCTTATCGACTCACTTTCCCTAGACGATCCTCCGTCTCAAAATGCATGCCATCGACAGTTGAAAGGTTTACGCTTTAGAAAACAAGCCCGGTTTCGAGGGAGGGAGCCCATCGGATTCGTACGCGTTTTGTCTTCCCACCATCCTTTAATCCTAGGGCCTTGGTGTTTTTCGGGAAAGTTTAGGTCGGCGCCACAATGCAAGCCTACGGTGACCTTTAAAGGGGAAATTTCTCAATACGACAATCTATATCTTACAGGTTGATTTTTCTATCGTGTTGCTTCGATAATAACTTTGTAATTTCGTTTGCAGTCTGGTTTTCAACAATTTAGAAATAATCCATTTATACCGTGTTTAGAAATTTTTCTCTGATATTTAAATAAATAATATATGCTAATACTAGGGGGACAGATAATTCAATACAATTGGGAACCAAATGAGATAAAATATATAATTTCTCCCTTTCAAAATTTACTGGTAGAAATAGTAGGTTCGCTTTTCACTATTTTTTTTTAGTATGGAATCCTTTGCACTTAAACTTAGTACTTAATTTTATAAAAGGAATGCGGCTATTATATACGGTAAAAATATTTGTTTTAACAACAAGTAATCCAATATTGAAGAATAGTATTTAGGATTCACCGTCAATACAACGTGCATTTCTTTACATTCCATAGCTTGATTTTGACCATAGGAAAGTTTTCTTTTGGCAGTAAAAACCTCTCCTATACCGCTAAGATAAATCTGTGCTACATTTTCAGAATTTATATTGATGACTTGGGAAGAACCATTTATTTCCAAGTATCGTATCAAAAAGTGCAAAATTATCATCATGCTATCAAAATCGAGCTAGGGATTCATTGAACCTAGGGTAATGTTTGATAACAATACGTTTTACAGATAAAAGACATTCGTTTGATTACATCCATAACCCTTAAATTCCGAACTTTGCAACACAATAACTCCTTCATTAGCTTTGAAAACATTTGGCTACGTTATTTCCGTACCAAATATCAATTTTTTCCTCCCTCTACCTTGCTTTCCCAGCATTCTCTCCTCTAAATACCTTTTTCAGTGACTTATAGTATATCCTTTAAATATCTCCTACACCCAATAGAACTTCAGGAATTAACAGAAAATCAACGGAAATATTTATTCAAGTGGAATACCAATCAGGTAATAACAATGCTTTCAAATAAGGAAGCCAAATTAAAGCCATGACTTATTAACATTGTGATTCAGAGAAGTATTAAGGGCGTTTACCTCTTGCAAATGCCCATAATTGTTAAACTAAACTTGAAACTACTTTCAAAAAGACTACGTTGGCCATTACATAGGGCTGGATTCTTTATTGTCCGGGTGCAAGATTAGTTTATGAAACTCAAAGATCTGTGGGGCAAGGTTCAGTTAGGGTACCAACTACCCCACCTAAAATTTAGCGTGTAACATATAGCCATGAGCGCCTGTCTTCTCATCGCACATTGAATTACCCCGCCCCAGTCACCCAATTCTCCAAGTGCAAGAGTCGTATCAAATCCACGATCACACTTCCCTCAAATTTATCCCTCCCCGGCAGAAACGGAAACGGTAAGTCCCGGCACAGTTCGCTCCTCCTTCCCCGACATCTCCCAGTCGGGATGACCGAAACATTTCACGGCGCCACCGCCTCGGCCACCCGCCCACCCAAGGGGTGTCTGAGGTGAAGGCGCCTTGAAACACCGCGCTGCCTCCCACCACAACCAAGCCGGCCGCTGTCCCGCCCTTCCCTCCGCTCGCAATTCGAGCCGCAGCCACCTCGGGGATCCATCGATCGATCGGAGGTGGTGGGAAGGGAATGGAAAAGCGGCCGATGAGAATACGATCGAGGATGCGAAACGCAAAGTTACACGAAAAAGGGGCACAAAATGAGATAAAAATGGACACTGCAAGTCGTCACATCTTACGGCCATCTCAGTGTCCATAAGAGTAAAAAAGTAACGCATTTCTTTCATTGCCAGTAAAACCTTTCAAAATGTCTCTTAAAATTGAAAAAATCTGATTAATTGGTATGATATAATATCATAAGGAAAAATTTAGTAGTACTATGAGACCAGAATTCACCATAAGCCTTAACTACCTTACATAGTCACGACATTTAGTATTCCTATCGTTATTGCTAGTATATTGATGGCACACCAAACGGCTATTCGCTAATTAACTATGGGGAACCAATTCTCTGGTACATGCGAATGCCATCCCCACGTTTAATTGGAAATCTAATTCGGGAAATTCCCTATTTTATACACAATTTCTCAAAGGTAAGAGAACTATCCGTATCGATCTCTAATTGAGTGTACCTAGGATGTGTAGTATATTTCAGCTGATAAGAAATTAAATTGCTTTTTAATAAGACAAAATGTACCCTTAAAGTCTCAATTACACAGCAATAAACAAATTCACTTTGCCTTGTAAGACCTAATTATTTCAAGATTTTACGCAAACAAATAATAGACAATAATAATGACGACAAATACTTGATTATGAAGTTAGGAAAATTTTTACAGCCAATCATGCTTAATTGGCAAGGAGAGCCGCATGAGAGCACAATAAATAAATAAATAAATGTGAAAATGTTTGCTCGTTGAAACAGAAATCGATGGACTCCGGCCGAAACGGCTGTAAAGATTGAAAGAACGTTAGAGAGGATATTTGCGTGGCTCACTTTTCACCAATGCAGACTGTGCGTTTGGTGAGGGCACCTAAAAGGGGGTAGGGGCACGGCTGTAATTCCGTCAATTGTGGTGAGAAGGGAGTAGTTCGAAATGGAGCCCACGAGGGAAAATTTCCCCTTCAAATCGAGTGAAAGGGAGGGGGGATCTCATCTCAAAAGAGGAAGACTTGGAGCGCATTCTCTCACTCATACGAGGTAATTTTCACTGCAGAACTTACTGGTCATTTCCCTTGGAATATCTCCATGAATGGGTTGTCCACAGTTATTAAGTGCTGAGGCGACCTCAAAATGCACGTGCTGCGGGAAAACTTCGTTTAAACGAAGTAAACTGCGTTTACTTCGGGTATGACTGAAGAACATGAAAGGGCTGATTAAGAAAGAATAATCATTCATTTTATATTTATTTATATATTTTGTGTACTTATAATTTATTTTGCAAAATCCAATTTTTCATTTTGTTCCCTTAAGCTGTAGTATAAGTCATATAGGTTTCCTTAATTTGAATTCACTGATGCATCAGCGACCGTCGTTCAAGTTGAAATATGGTCTGTTCGCCCACTGAAACGATGAAGGAAACGATGTAAGAAATTGATTTTTTTACCTTTGCGATTCTACTAAAGCCTTGCGGTGAGTTCGTTCTTCCCTATAGTAGAGCTAGTATATGGTTTAAAATTAATAAAAAGAGGAGAAAATTTCAAAGTTAGGTTGCGCCCCTTCATAGGCCTGGAGCGCGTCTTTGCTCTTAGGGAAGTAAGCACTCACACCGCCGCAGCCTTTATGAAGGAATTGTTCAATGCTGCTCAGAGAACTATTAGAAATGTTTAAAGTTAACCGAGTCCAAAGCACATGCTGGTAGAGAAAAATTGCACATTAGACATGTTTTGTGCGCGGTGGGTGCTGCGACACTCGCCGCAAAAAGACATTTGCCTCGCAAAAACAATGCCATGCGTCCCACAGTTTCTCTAAAGGCCAGATTTAGCCATTTAATTTTTTATATTCGTTAATGTAAAGTATCATCTTCATGGAAAGCATTTTTAATCATCAGAAGCAGGTATAGTGAAACTGAACATATTTCAACGTATAACGGCTACTTGCTAAGCAATACTGGAGTTGAATCAATCGGTGTAGTACCATAAATATATTGCTCATTAGGCTAATGATATAGCACAAATTTAAGTTTTTACCCAATAAATTATGCGAATCAAATTTTATTATTCCTCATAATGGACCAGTGTTCAAATAGTGCCCCATTAAAAATATATTTTGGAATACGGAAGTTTTCTGAATTGTAGCTATGCCATTGTCATAGCCAAACATGGTATTTTCCAATCATCCAAATTAAAGGATTCGTATGTATATATGTAGACACATATTTGTATTTATGATTAAGTGAATATTTATACATTATAGGCTGATGTCAATCTAATCTCCACCATACGCCCTTACAGTGGCTGGCGGGGCGTTCTTTCAAATGAATCCAAAAAACCGGGGCAGAGGATAAACAATGAAGAATATTATACCTTAAAATTCGGAGGAATTTAGTCTTTGAAAATAAGTCAATTTTTATCTCAATCCCTTGAGATCTGACCTTGAAATACCTTGAAAATCTTTGTATCTTGGCCTTTAAGAGTGATTTCAGAATTTAAAAAATTTACCATCGGAAAATATTTGCTTAGATGTGTGTGATACATATTTGAGTTATAAAACATATTTTGAGGTTAATTCTGAATATTTTTGTATTTGCTCGTTTTACTTGTGAAAGGGTGAATCACTGCTCGTTGGTATCTGTCCAGTTACTTTGTGTTCAAGGTCAAATAAATGCACTGATTTATATCAAATATTAGCTGATGCCAAATGTTAATGATTTGATCTCGCCAAACCGCATCTTATACATTTCTTAACAACGAAATTTTTGCGAATAAGAAGCACCAATTAGTTATTGATCGACACCATTCGCCTTTTGTCACAATGCCAGGGCAAAGTTTTAATAAGACCGTAATAAATTTTCGTGTTACTTTATTCGAAAAATATGGTTACATGAACGTTTATATACACGAACGCTTATATGTGAACGAAATTTTAGGCGTAGAACTTTTATGAGTGAAAATGTGCCGCGTATATTATTATGATAAACCATGCGTCTAAAAGTTTTAAATATAATTAATTAAATACCACCGTAAATAATTGTATAAAATATAAAAAATTTTTGAATGACTTTAAGATGCATTAAACAAATAATATCTGACTAGAATGTAACCTAAATTTTCATTTTGCGGCAAAAAACTTCACCTTTAATTAAACCGTGAGGAACAGACAGGCACTACCGCATTGATTGAAAAAGTTATGTCGTTTGCCATAGTGGAACACTAGTTTATATTTATGACCTCTTTGCATTCTTTTTTAGCTTATCTTAAATTCGCCCTCAAGGTAATAAAAGTTATTAGTCTTCCGACAGTATTATATCATCAATTTCATTGGGTGTTGATTGAAATATTTTTTCATTAACTTTGAATTTAAACGATCATTAATCAAAAGGATTTGAAAAAAACCTGAATTCTCTAGTGATCAGGGGTACTTATAGCTTGTTGAGTAAAATTCATATTCAGGGTACCTGGGCTCAATGCAGTGCCCACCATGAGACCGATGCACATGGGGGAAGTTTTATGACGGCTATAAAAGATTTTTTTTCTTAGAAGAGCGAAATCAACGTGGTTTTAACAAATCCTTCTTGAATCCCACACTCCTGAACAAACACCCATCCTTCACTCGCGTCGTTGCGGGTGAGAGAACTGGTTGTCCCACCTCCCCTCACTCGGCACCTACCCTGTCTCCATCACGAGCGAGCGCTCACCGAGATGACGAAGACGCATGACGAACATTCATAAGTGTCACACGCTGCTTGAAGTGCCCATGTGTCGAATTGCCGGAGAAGGGTGCGGACACATACTTAATAGCGTGCTGTAAATACGCATAAGCGCCAGGCATCAAAGGCAGACATCCAAGCGATTCACAGCGAGTTTTTCATCCCAGGCGTGAGGGCATGGGAGAAAGGGAATCCATTTCCATCCCCAAATGGCAGCACACATAAATAAGTGGCCCCGGTCAGATGTTACGGAATGACTCGGGAGACACCGAAGCGGCGTGGAGAGGCTCGCAATATTTGGGTGCGCTTGACGTCCGGCGAATCGGATGACAACTGAAAGAGCATCGGGGGTGAAATAATTAATTCCCTTCGTATTAATAACTCATGGCATGATATTAATTTCAACTGAAACCTGTTCTCTCACACCAATTGTGTACCTGGATATTTTTTTTTAATTACATCATTAAAATTACGTTGACGGTTATTGAAAACAATATTCGCAGTGCTGAACTAGATAGTTGAGGTTTATAATTAGGTAGGAACGTTCTGTTAACAAATAATCAATCATAAGTTAACTGAGTTATCCTTTCCTAGCTAATTTGGCCATGAGAGCTTAAAAAGGAGAATTTTTTCTTGCATGAACAATTTTGTAAACTTACATGTGAAAGTACTACTTCCCACCCTAAATATATATGTGTGTGTATATATAAATATATACACACACATATATAAACACGTATACAAACAATATGCAGAAGGATTTAACGAAAGGTTTGGACCGAAAAAATTATATGAACCAATGCAGAAGAGAATGTTCTCTGTTTTGGAAATGAAAAGTAGTAACTTTTCTTAAAGTGATTCCACTGAAAAAAGTTTTTCTGTGGAATCACAGAGTTACTATAATTCATTTTCAATATGAATTGATTCCATAAAATTACGCCGAAAACCATCAGTTATATCAAGTTCTCCGTTTATTAAAAATTGTTTTGACAGCGTCACGTGATTTTTGGTATCGGGGCAATAGAAGTTCGAGAATATCTAAATGCACGATTTCAAATCAAATGAGCTTTAAATATTAACCCTGAAAGATATTCTACTCCCACAGTACAATGCCAGGCAGAAGAGTATTGAAAATGGAATTTTACTACAGAACATAGAGACAAAATCCTTTTCCCCACGCACAGTTCTTGATGAAAACAGTAGTATACAACGCGAGTAACTACTTGAATATATTAGAATAATTACTTTATGCTTCTGCTTTATAAGATCATTTTTTACTCTTAACTACAGGCGTCTGAGAGTACTTAAATACCTATAACACTGTATAAAAAGCCCTTCTGGCGGATTTCAGGGTTAAATAATACAATAAATATATTATTTCAGAAGCATGAAATATGGTGATTAAAGGCCAGAGGAAGAAAAGCAATACGAATTAGTACCTACTAGATGGAAGAGAATAATTTTCCTTGATTCATCGGAAAGTGTTTTCTGACGTAGTTTTCAGCAGTCCAGAGGCCAGGGCTAATAGGGAGGGCTATTGGAGCACAGGTGGCCACCGATACATCGCGGTCCCGAAATATCCCAATCCACTAAGGACAAATTTTCCCAACAAGTGCAATTGGCAGCCTACCAAATTAGTGATTCAAATTAAAACTCCGAATGACAATTAAGGCGAGAGGCAGCGACCAAACAGAAGGTCCGGGCTTCTGGAGAATGACTCCTCCAGCACGAGTGACAGCTCCGAAAATAACAAGGCGCGTACGCGAATTCCGAATCGGAGCGATTGCGTCCTCCGTAATCGTCTGCACGGGAGAGGAGTTGATGAACGCCGCGGAGTGTGCTATAAAAGTTAAAACAAGATCGAGGGACGACAGGGAAAAGATCAACGCGGCGAAGGTGGAGAGGGCGAGTGGCAGGAGAGATGGAAAGGGCGTTTTCGGGAGGAAGCCCGTCACCCGACATAGATTAATTCGAGGCGCGCGATGTTTTTAACGAGTGGCGGAATGGCACGTGGTTGTGCGCATTTGGGCGAAGGGCCGGGGCGCGAGGTTCTGTGGTGTGTGTGAGTGTGTGTGTGTGCGAAGAGGAGGGGCGGGAAGGGAGGAGGAGGGTGAGACGGAGGGAGGGAGGAGAGGGAGAAAGGGGGTGGAGGGAAACGGCGTGCCGCAGTTTGGGTTAAGGACGAAGGAGAGAAAGAGGGAGAGACAGACAAGAGGAGGAAAAGATTCAGCAATGGGAGAAGAGTGTACAGCTAACTATGGATGGCTTTGCGGTTTTTGCACGCTTGGGAGCTCCAAGTGAATGAAAATTAAGGAGGCATGAAGAGGGGAGAATCTCTTTCGTGTCCGCGCAAGGCCAGGGTGGGGGGGCATTGGTGGGGCGGGGAGGAGAGGGGACTTGAAGGGGAGTAGCGGGTGCCAGAGGGAGAAGTTTGGGGACGTACCCTGCCCCAGCACCCACCGCCGCGTAATGCTTGGTCCCCCCCCCCCCAATCTCGGGCAGTGTTGCCGTTAGAGCGCTTCCCTGGCAATACATTTGGAGCTCCATGTTCCATAAACTTTCACGAGGGATTCATGGAGCCTATTCTGGCGACAAGCTTCCCTCCTTTATGAGTACATATTTCGTTATATATTTTGCTTTACCATCGACCAGTTAGTTAATTCATAATGAAGCTTTATACATTGCTTGAATGAATTTATAGTCATTTCCTATGCTTCACAGTATTTTTCTCGTTTATTCCGCTAAAGGTTACCGAAATATTTAAAAAATCAAAAACTTGAAAGAAATCCCTGCAAAAACATTTCTAAAGCTAAATGGTGAGAGGAAAGACAGTAAATTTACAAAGATAACTCCGTTCGAAAAGATTAACGGGACAGGATTAATAACCAATGAAAAGGGCGCGAAGGTAGCAGATAAACTCTGATTAGTATGGCTACAAAGAGTACGAGATACATATTAGATGATACAGCTAAAGTAAGCAACAACGTCGGGCATTTCATAATTGGCTACCATTTCGAATTCAATTTAAATGAGCATCACCACGGCTTGTCTAAGGCATGGTGCTAAAATATCCTGTGTCGTTACTTAATGTCTGCGTCGCTTATTAGCAATTTATAGTTAATAGTTATCAAAATAGAATGGAGCATGGCATCCAAAATTAATATAGCTAAGATATTTAATTGGCAATGATATCTTTTCAGATGTGATGAATTTTCACAAACAAGTTCAGCAGTTTTACTTGTAATGAACATAAGTAATATGCCCATTACACACCAGTATAAAGAAAAAAAGAAAGCAATCAACGGAGTCTAAGATTAAAAAAGGTACCAGAAGTACTTAGGCATTGAAAACTAGCAAATGGTTATTGAAAAGGCATATTAAAAATTGGCCCTTTTAACAAAAACGAAATATGTGTCTACGTTAGGCGATTTGTTTATTCCTCATTCGAAATTCATTTGAATTAGCAAACATATTCACGTAGTTGGTAGGTTACATATTTTTTTTTGATAAAATTCAATAGGTCCAGTCTCAAAATCATCTCGTAAATTGATGTGTGTACTAGTTTGAAAGCCTGTCTTGGGAGGGAAACGATTCAACACAGATCAAATCACCGTGGTCCTACCAGTTAAAATACTCTGAAAGAAGCCGCTAAAACCACTAAAAATTACTTGCCATTTAATCACCAGCTCTTAGTATCTTCATTTCATCAAAGAACATCGTCGCACTATCGGGAGAATACATGAGTTGTAATTCCGACGTTGTAAGTAAAATTACGTCTAATTGATCTGATCTCAAGTTTTCTCGCTAATTCTCGAAGGATATTTTATGGTGGCCCCAAGATTTGAAATATAACATAAGTTGGCAACGTGGAGTCTCTTGGAGCAGCTCTTAGCTGAAGGCAATGCGACGATAAAAGAAGGGGGAAAGAGAAGGAATAAGGGGAAAAGCCTGGAGTAATAATTCAAAGCAAGCCGGCGACCTAAGGGTAGATATACCTATGCCTCACTCACCGTGCCTGGCAATTCTAGAAAATGTCCACACGTGTTGACCCGCCAAAGTTTTACATTTTTGGGAGATTCATAAGACGCATTACATAAAATATTGCCAACAATTGCTACAACAGGAAATTGATTTCCTTGTGATAGAATTTTTAAAAAATCAAACACCCATTTTTATTGATGACATCAAGTAAACAAAATTCGGATGTCGATAAATTCACTATTAAGTCAGTTAACATGGCATGGGTCTGAAAAAGGAAGGATGGATCAAATTCAAGCATCGGAAAAATGGAAGGCATTTATGCCTTCCATTTTTCCGATGCTTGAATTATGAAAAAATAACCTTAATACCATTTCACTTTCAACCAAACTTTTATTAAGAACAACAAAGCACCTAGTATTAATCCTAAATAAAGACTTGATCATTGGAATAACATGATGCGTGTTTATATGTAAGTAAGCATGCTTTTGATTTGAAAGAAATTTGGTTACAATGTCATGAGACAGTAATTTCTGAGGCAATAACATACTCAATAGGCTTAATGATCAATGGAATCTGAAGAGCAATCCCTTCAAACATATGCATCATTGATATATTCAGTGATACATATTCATCGTAACGCATCATGGTATGAACCAAAGTATAAATAGGAAATCCAATGAGATTTGTCAAACGTCACTACATTCTATTCATCGATTTTCCGATTATTTGTTAGTTCTCGTATATGATTTTATTAGAAAACGTTCTTTTAAAATACTTATCTAAAAGAAATATTGCCAACCACCTATTTATGGATAAGTATTAATGTGTTACCTTTTGTTTAATTCGCAATGAAAGGCCATAATATTTTTGTGCGTTCTTACTTTTTTCCATAGTTTACACTTAATATCATCAAACCTTTTTCAAGCGAAAAATCTCAGCATAAAATATATATCCGAATTTCATAGACTTAGAATAACACATTGGAAGGATTTTATAAACGAACTGAAAAAAACAAGGATTAGGGGCTAACAAAGAAAGCATTTGAACTCTTTTAAATTGTGGAAAGAAATAGCCGAAGAGTTATAATGGCTAAACAAGACATTTTTATAGTCTTCATATAGAGTCATTTGTTGATAGCAACAAATGGCTCTATTAGAATGATATTAGATTATATCCTTGTGTTAATCCTTCCGCACAGTTTAGCAAAATTATTTAAATAAAAAACGAAAAATTTAAATCCAAATTCCTCCAGCCAGCTGGCACTCGTGGATGGCCAGGATCGTGCATGTTTCTTGAACTAATAAAAACATTATCCCTTGAGCCTCTGCGAAGGTTATTCAGAGAACTCTCTCAGCTGCCTAAAAGGCAACAAAATTGAATAACATTTTTCAAAATGATAACATAAACCGTGGGAAGTAATAGAAAATTAATGGACACATAATGACTTCTAATACTACCTAGGGAAAAACGCCGTGCGGATCCGATCGTGTGAAATTAATTAATCCAAACAGCTCGCCACGTCCCGACACCATTTTTAGCGTCCAGACGTCTTTCGAATTCACGCGGTGAAGGAAGAGGAGGAATATTCGAAAGTCATCCACAAAAAAGTCTAAAATTTATGTTATATATTAGGAGCGATGGTGTCGGGCCGGGGAAGGGGCCAGAATTATGTAAATTGAGGGATGGCAAAGATGGAAAGGGGCATCTGGATGAACGCGAGATGCGTGCGGGCACGGAATGCGGAGGCATGGGCGATATCTCCGAAATGCAGGTTATAGGCCAAAAGGGGAAAAAAACAGAGTTTGAGCAGGAGAAGAAGGTCGAATAAGGGAATGGGAGAGAGAGAGGACTGGGGAGGGGTGGAAAGTGGGTGAGGAGCAAAGGAGGGGGTAGTATGAGGTGAATAGAAAACCCTGTCAAGGATCTGGTGAAACGATGCGGGCAAGACCCGAAAGGACAGGCATAGCGACAATAGCATGATATGGGGCGTGAGGAGGCTTGAAGGGCCGGGGAAGGGGATGGTCGGAGGTCGGACATGCGGAGGGAGGGGAGGAAAAGAGGGGAAAGTGGGAGAGCGGATAGGGTGCAAGGAAAAGGTCCGAAGAAGTTTTGGGCAGGTTTTGGTGCTGGTGCCTTGGTGACCGTGTATATCCTAAGGATCGGGATATGAGAGGGAGGGAGGAGGGGAGCATTGGCGGTGAAGAGAGCGGGGGAAAGGGGAGGGTGAAGGGAGAGAGTGAATTCGGAATGTCTAAAGGACCACCTTTACAAAAAGGGCACGCACCCTAGTACTACAGTGGACCCAAGTGACGTTTTTCTGGTCCTACGACCAACGCTGCGCTGACCACCAGTTCGGCTAGATTCTCGTTCGACGGGCGAGGGGCTGTTTCTGATTAAAGGTATTCCCTCGAGTTTGTTGTCTACGCATAGAATGTGTTTTTTTGCCTTGTCGGAATACTACGACGGAGGATGAGTGATGCTGCAATTTAAAACCCCATGAATTCGAGTGCGGTAGTAGTAGATAGAAGGATGGGGGCCATGAGTTGGGAGTTATTCGGAACCTAGAAACCTAGAGCCTAAGAATAGAACAATTGAATCTCATGACCAAGGGAATTGAATCGCAGGCAATTAATAAAAGCAAGATAAAATCTCTAATTGTTTTACTGGACACAACTAAATGCAGTTCATATTCAGTCGAGAATGGAATTCTCTCACGTACTGATTGATTAATATTTTGCTGAGATGTTCAAAGAATTACATTAATGCTTGATTATTTGATTTCAATTTTTTATTTAAAAGACTTATTAAAAAATTATTCAAATAAATTTATTTTGAAAGACTTTTCAGTAATTAAAATGTATCAATGATATTATATCTACATCTACATCAATACTCTGCGAGCCACCAAAAAGGTGTGTGGCAGGGAATACAGCACCAGGAGTAAAGGGTAAGGGATGAGGTGGGTAGGGTTTTTCAAATGGAAGGGGAAAGGTGGGGGGAACCTTCAAAGAAAATTTATAAAGATACTAGTATAACCAGGCACAGTCGCTACCTTGCAGGCTAATACTTATTATGTCGAGGCGACTAGTGGGGGATTTCGATTACAAGCATTCTGGTCTCTTTTTGTTCTTGGAAAAAATGACCATTTACGAGGGTCATCCGGAAAGTAGTACCCGTTCGTGAAATAAAGACACAAAAGTAAATATTAACAAACATAAAAAATTTTATTTGAAAGAGGATACTTTAAACTACTTCTCAACATAATCTCCAAGCAAATTAAGGCATTTGTCATAACGTGTGACAAGTTTCTGTATTCCTGCTGCATAGTCCTTCGCCGCCAGCTCATTGAGATACGCGAGGGACCCATCTTGCACAAATTTTTGCATAATGCAGATGGTGTTTAACAATTTCATGAACAATTGTTCGAGAAACATTGGGAAAATGCTCACAGATGTCATCAATTGTGACGCGCCGATCGTTCCTCACGAATTCGTCAACTGAACTCACCAGTTGGTCTGTAATGACAGACGGTCTCCCCGAACGCTCATCGTCGTGTGTTCCCCCTCCCCATGTTGAAGTTGCGACACCACCGCCGAACAGACGACTCGTCCATTACATTGTCTCCATACACCTCCTTTAATTGGCGATGAATATCACATGGGCGAACGTTTCTTGCATTGAGGAATTTAATCACTGCCCTCACTTCACAACTGGCGGCGTTCTCAATTTTTTTAAACATTGTAAACAATCACAGAAACAACACAGGCAATGCTAGCGTCACGCAACTTGGCTCAGAGAAGGCAGACAAGCCACTGAAGCTATCTGACCTCGTCCAGCGGCTACTCGCGTCGTCAGCACTTCATGCGGCACGAACGGGTACTACTTTCCGGATGACCCTCGTAAATCTGTCAGTCTTGCGGTCTATCTCTCTAATCTTATATTTGTGACCCCTCCGGCCGTAATACATTGGGTTTCGTATTATGTTCTTGATGTCATCGGAAAAGGACCCATCTATAATGTTTTCAATAAGTTTAATCTATATTGTAAACGCCGCTATTTAAGGGAATCCCAGCCTATATTTTCTAGCAAAGTAGTTACGCTACTGCATTGGTCATAACAATTTTTGACAAATCTAGCCCCCCTCCGCTGAACTCGATCTAATTCCGAAATCAAATTTTTCTCTTGAGGATTCCATATACTGGCAGCATACTCTTGGTTGGGCCTGACTAGGGCAAGAAAACATCGTTCCTTCACTTTTTCGTCACATTTACCCAGCACTCTTTTTACAAATCCCAATTTTTTATTAGCACGACCGCATATTTCTTGTATGTGCTTTCCCCAGGACAGATCATGGCTAATTGTTACACCCAAGGAATTAAAAGAATCTACCCCCGCGATTTCTGTTTGTTTCACTTTGTAACTAAATGGGAGGGAATTACTCCTTTCCCAAAAATGTATTACTACACATTTTTTCAAATTTAATTCCCATTGCCATGTATCGCACCAAGTCTGAATTGCATTTAGGTCGTTAGCTAACGCGACTCTGTCTTCACGACTTCGTATATATTTCTTCCTTGAGCTTTCATGATATCACTGATGCATATATAGGATATAAAGATGAAAATTTTTTTCATTGAAATTAATTTTGGTTAATTATTATTTAACATTTCCAGGTGAACACCAATGGTTTTATTTTTGTAACAATAGAAGTTTAATTTAGTTTAACAAATTCTAACTTAATAGTAAAAGGAAATAATCCGTACGCCAAATATATTTCCAAAAAATAAAAAATGCGCTTATAAAATATAAAGAGTAAATGAAAAAAGTCGGAGATATCTGGCTGATTTTCCTATGGTATGGAATTTTTTTTTATTCCCTCAGTGTTCGTGTACCTATGCTAAAAATTTCTTTATTTATTACAGCATATTCAAAATGTATTGATGAGATTCAAGCTCCACGGTTAAAAATATATTTAAATCAACGGACTTAATTGCAAATTATTTATTGTTATAACACAATTCCAATCATCGATTGTCATTAAAATAGTTAAGAGAAAGATCACGCACATTGAAGAAAGAAAATTATTTTTCCGCAATAAAGATGACTCAAAGGAACTAAAATTGTTAAATAAACAAAGAGATGGTAAAAACGCATTTTATTAGATTCTGGTTTTATAATTTTTAACAACTAAATATTAGAATAATAGTTATTGAAAAACATAAAATTCTTTTACCTAGGACGTTATATAACATTCCATCCCCACAGGCACCATTCGATGCAAAGAATTTTTGAAAGTTTAGTAGAGGCAAAAAAGAGTTCTATTCATGCAAGGGAGAACAATAATCAATTGAAATTATTTTACAAAAATTCTTATTAAGGTTTCGCACTTCAAACTTAGAATGCGAGGATGTGTGGTTTTCGGAAATCACAGATTGGATGCTTCCAAATTCTACTTTTATTATTTACGTGACATTTTACAACAAATTCTCGGCCTTACTAGATCTGTCCCAGAGCGTGATAACTTAAATCTAATAACTCCTCAAAAATCTCATTTACCAATGAAGATCTTTCGATAAATCATTATTCACTGACCACAGGTAAAACTGAGTGAAATTCATGTTACGAAAAATCAACAGAATATCTTCTCGCTAGTTTAAACTCTTTCCATTAAGTATTTCATTTTTATGAGCGTTTGAACATTTCATACATATAGTTTATGTAAACAGGATGTGTTTAGATCCTTTTAAACTCTGGCAAGCGGTGCAGGGAAGGCGTGGGAGGTTCTTTCGAGCCACGCGAGACGAAAGAAACAGTTGTGGATTTGAGCATGGGGAAAATACGCAGGCGTTAGAGTCTCCAGCCGTGCACCGAGTGAGAGGCAGAAACTCATGAGAATCATCCAAAATCGGCCGAATAAACCCAAAATAAAATGGCTACGAAGATTTCCGAGAGTTGCAACGGACGTCAGCTCACGGGAGAGGTGGCGCACCCAAGCTCGCAATGGCTTCGTCACGTCCCGAGAATCATGGAATAGGTAGGTACTCGAGCAAAGCACCCGCCCCACGGGGTTGAATTCTTTTGCAGCCACTCACTCGGAATATCTCCGAATGATTTTCTGAACGTCACCGTAATCTGACCGGTGAACGAATCTCGTGAGCCCACGAGAAAATTATTGGTGTGGCATAGAAGCTTGCATTGTGCTCTTGCTCAGTATCACTCCCGTGAGATCCTCGATATTTACCGAGACATCTGAAAGCGGGTTGTGGGTGTGCGTTGCAGGCAAATGGCTGGCTTGTTGGGCAACGTAGCAAGAATACTGGGGTGGAAAATATTTGTCTGTATATTTCAGGTAATATGTTTGATTCTTTGGTATTTTTTCCTTTCAGCATTGCACCAAGGAAGAGAGAGATCAACAATACCCATACTTTGTTGTGAACAAGTTAATACTTTCAATTAACTGTTCAACCTCCTCTCTTTTTAACACAGAAATGATCACAACAGATGTATTAAGGTTTATAATGTTTCAATTTGCGTAAATTTAGAAATGTCTCTATATCTATGCGATCAAATGTACGCACTAAATCTAAGCTGCTCCTTTTCCTAACCTCTAAAAATATTTCATTTAGGAACAAATATGACATTGCACGGAAGCTTAATATTCGAAAAAATCAAAATTCATAACCCAGTTTATCTGCTTATGAGTCATTCTATGTATGTTTGCTAATATTTATATCAGATCTCAACATTTTCATTTGCCCCAAAGAATGCTTATTCTTTTTTACTTTTCCAGTCATAGGTTATTCTACACACTCTATTTTCGTTTATATTTACCCATTTAGGAACAAACTCAGTTTATCTCATGCCCAGTATGTTTCACACACAATCATTGAGCTACGCACTTGCGATTTTCTTTGGGGTGTTCGATATTTTCCTTTACTGCTCAAATACTCCTTAATTTTTCATTCTTCAAGTTCGCCTGATTATCATCACAAATTACCTCTTATAATATCGCCTTCTCTACTAATGACGTCATTTCTCCTGTTTTACATCCGGTAACTTTTTCTAGCATATTTTTTTTCTTAATTCACCCCGATCTTGTTCCTCATCAGCTTTCTTCTTTCAGTACACAAACCACTGCAGTCCTTAATAGTGTAATATGCATTTTTACGCGTCCGTTAATTTTTTACCTCATCTTTTGTCTTCAAAATAATTACTTTCCTCTACACTTCGAAGGACTTAATCAACCGTCACTCCGTTTAGTATGCAATTACTGTTCACCTGTTACTTCAGAGTTATTAAACATCCTGAAGACCAATTCTCTCTCGATATGATTAAGATCTTTTTAATTTAGTTATCAATTTTACTATCATCAGTGTTACCAAATTAACGAGTGACTATTAATCTTCCAATATCTGCAGTTCTTTCTCATGCTGATCATCCTTCCGATTCTTATTGGGACATCTTCCATTCAAATCGTATCAAGTATGTCTTCCTAGATTCCTTCGAAACTTCTTTGAGAAAATTTGTTTTATTTTTCCATTTTTCATTTGCCTTCAGTTCTAAAGGTTGCTTTCCATGAAACGGAGGTAAATATATTGCTTCGCTAATTTACGTTGTGTCTATACTCATGTATTTATTTCTTTGTATAACTTTATTATTTTTATTTTCAATTACTCAGTTACTTATGAATCTGATCTACGCTCTTAGCAGAATTACTCCAAAGTGATGCTCTAATAAATTATTCTTTTATTTCTTCTAGTTCTTAGTCGACTTTAATTTGAAGTGTCAACATTCGATTTTTGTAAAGGTTATATACAAATTATTTTCCTCTGAAAGTTATAAGAAGTTTCACCAGCTATTAAGATGGATTTTTTAAAACGAATGTGGTGTCCAGGAACACGTTGATATGTATTTTCTAACCTAATAATAGTATCGAAATTCAAATATAAATCCATAAATTGTGAAGGCATTATATTTGAATGATTATACAATTTTTTAAGTTTTTAATGTAAAATAGTGATTTTGTTCTACGCCACTATAGAACACACACACGCACACATACATTCGTGCATATACATATACATACACACACACACACACACATATATATATATATATATATATATATATATATATATATATATATATATATGCATCTATATATAATTATATATATATATATATATATATATATATATATATATATATATATATATATATATATCTATACATAATCTCAGAAAAAAACTGAAATTACATCTCGTTCTTAAGATAATTCCTGTGTTTGTACAAGACATTAGTTAGCTGCTAGGAAACAAAACACGGATGTTAACTAGCTCTTTGAATTATCTCAGATGATGTAAATTGTGTACGATTAGGTCTCGCCTCGAATACGTCCTCCCGACACACTCGAAACATATCGTTCTGCGAGCACACGAAACGGAGCAACGGACTGCGGTGCCGTACCATTGCGGCCGTGACATAACGTACTTAGCAACCACTTTTTCGGGTCAAGCGACAGACGCAACGACGGAATTACTATTCAAAAGCGGTGCGAGGAGCATCGGCGTGCCTACTTGTTTGGCTAATATTTATGGGACTCGGTGAAAATGGTCGAGCAGGACCGTGCCCTTCCTCCCCTCACCCTCGCTCCTTCCTTTCCTCCCCAATTCTTTATGTCTTCGTTCTCCCATCCCTCGCTCCCAAAAGTCCTACCCCCGTCCTCATTATAGTGTACATGGGTCCAGAGAGAATGGGAGCGATGCCTTATGGCACCCACTTCATACGGAAAGGTTCGAAGAGAGAGAGAGAGAGAGCCATCTCGGGCGATTATTCCGAAAAGGGATATCTCCACAAGGTTACATATCCACTGCTCCAGACTGTCCTCGGCCTTTCTTCTCCGCCCTCCCTCTGCATTTCTCTCCCCTCTGCCTCCAAACGACCAGCACGCCATCTACTATATACTCAGGCCACCCCAGACCATTCGAACCCACCCACCTAATTTAGACCCGTCCCCTCCATTGTATTTGTATGCACCAGTTCGGGGCATCTTCTTCTATCATATATATCTTCCTACCCTTCCTACTCCATTACCTGCATTCTCCCCCTCTTTCTCTCTCTATCCCCGTCCAATCGCTTTACTGCAGTGTCCAAGACCACCTTCCCCTAACCACCGATCTCAATTCTCGGTTCGTTTTATCCGAGAAAAAAATTCAAACACTGCTGTCCAAGGGTACTTTTTTTTAGTTCGTTCTTTCTACTTAGGACACGAGAAAAGAACATAACAGAGATTTGTATTTTTTAGATAGACACCTTTCCCCAACGGTTCTTCATCCCGTAAATTTTGTGTATAAAAACGGCTGAGATATTGACAAATTTTGACTCGGAAACTCGAACTACATTAGTTAAAAGGCGATGCAAAATGTCACGACAAGATTGTTTCAAATATTTTTACTGAGGAAAATCTATCTGCCACTTCAAAATAATTTTATCTGTGTGATACAAAATGAAGAAAGCTTCGTGACTAGGATATCCAACATCACCACATTTAATTAATCTATTCTCCTAATTTCCTTCTGTGGTGCCAAAGTACTCCCCTGAGCCGCGTGCCTGATTTAGGTATGTAAATTCATCATTACCTCCTAAAGGTTATCGCTTAATTTTATTGGTAGGATCACAATGCTAAGAACTCGCATGAAGTGTAAAGCTAACCACAATAAGTGATCTGCTGAAAAAATAATGAAAGGTTACGCCAGATTAATTTTATTGAACATTTGGCAAAATAACAATGATCACAAATTAAGTCGCTGTAGCAGACGCTTCTGTAGAGCAATTGCTGATCCAATCAACGGATGCATTTAAAGAGGTATGAATAGTTTGGTGCACTGGATGATTAGGCACAAATAAATAATATTAAAATCAGATTCTTAATCTTCTGAATTTCTTCTTGGTTCCAATGAGCCGAATCTGTTTTCTCATGGCGTTATTCTCTGAGCAGATAACATTTAAAGCGGCCTTCAATTCGCTTTTTCATAATTCCTAACCTAATGAAAAGACTTGAGACGATTATTTTTTTCTATTTCTTAGTTTTCCTAATTTTATTATATCATTCAATTAAATATACTAAATGTAGCCTAATGTTTAAATATCAATGACACGCTTGTTTTCGTTTCTATTGTGATTCATATTATAAAACTATCTACTATCTTTAAAATCAATCTGAGGACGTCAGAGAAAAAATATACAGTATTAGTATTATATCGAAGAAATGCAAAATAATTACAACCTATATTACCGATCGCTATGAACAAATTGAGAACACCACAAAATTATATAAGGTGAGTACAGAAACTGTTTATTTTCTAATTGCATGTCAGCGAAAGAAAATTATGTTTTTTACGTTGATGATTTCATAACATCAACATCACCAATTTTCTTTTTTTTTTCAAAGGACCATTTTTTGGCGACAGGAATAAACACCATAATCGAAGAGAAGTTTAATTTCCACATTTCCTCAATAAAATTGTTCGGAGCGTCTCTTTCCCGAAAGTGTACGAGTTGGCCGTCAAAAGTGTTTAGCGAAATGTTATCATTTTGTTTCCCCCCGTTATTAATTCCCAGCGTCGACCATGCTTTAGGAAATATGATTTCCTGAGAGTCTGAAGGCGTCGTTCCACGAGCGGGCAATTGTGATGCATGGCTCTCATCTCCGACCGCTTATCCCACGCACCGCATCGAGGAGCATATAGTTTTCAGAAACCACATATTAGCCTCTAAAAATGCTTCTTCGGCTTGAAATTGGCCCGGACAGACCGAGACTACCGTGCTACGTGAAGAAGCTTGGAGAGCCCACTTCTTTCACTGCGACGAACCTAGAGAAACGATTAGGAGGGAAGTATAGGCATTAAGTGGACGCGAGGATTCCTAAGCCTCGACGGAGAGGAGAAGTGTAAAACATCCGAAGTCACGGATCTCGTGAGTTCGGTAAAAAAAAACCCTTGTTATGAAAAAATACATAAATTTACTTGGCGAGATCACTTTTAAATCCCCATTTTCTTTCGGAGAGGACGCAATAGGGAGGGGAAAAAATCCTTTAAAAGTGGACGCCGCGATAGTGAACGACCTCGCCAAACTCCTGTTTTTTCACACTTTTTTGCGCCCGGGAAAAGTTTTAGAGAACTCTCTCGGAGACACCTCCAAAAATTATAAGGGTGGCGGATGCTGCTGCTCCTTCCTCTTCAAGATTTCTGGAAACACAAAAAGAAGCAACAGGGATCTCACGGAAGATGGACGTAGAGTAATTTATGCAATGGCGGCGACCAGTCGTGTAATTACGAGCGCCACCTCCCGAGTGTGCGTAGGACTCCACCTGTCCATTTGAAATGGCTCACGAAGCCCACCACATTTCGCAACAATCCTGACCACCCCCCTTTGCCTCTCTCCCACACCCAACCCCAGATCTCCTTCCTCGCCCCTCTCCCTACCCCCTGCCGTCTAAATCTGCCTCCTCCTAACCACCACCCCTCACGCCCCGTCGCCTCAGTAATGATTCTCTCGCTCTTCCACGAAAGGTGGCAATAATGTGGCTAAACTAAGAAGACCCAGTGAAATTGGATAATGTGAAAGAAGATCATTTTTTTGTCAGCTCACTGGGAGGTAAGAAAAGGAGTATCACGCGAACACTTCTCCACATGGAGTATTTCACGACAAAACAAGTTAACGTATTCTTAATCGTATTTTTAAGCATGATTCTTCGATGTCTCAACGCTTTCATGACTGTAGCTTAAGGTTACTGCTGGAAATTACTTTTTGCGTCTACGAATTTTTCGGCTAGTATTACTGAACGGAAGGTTTTCGGTTATAATTTATCAATATCATTTAATTATTTAAATTGAAAATATTTTACTCGCAATGTCAGCAAGGATAATTCATTCGCTTAATTATCTCCCTATTTCCATTTTTGATAATTTTTTCTTCTATCGTGGTCCATAAAATAAAATGAAGATTGGGATCAATGCTCTCTTTTCGCCTCAGTTTTTTTCACTGAAAAAAAAAGATTTCCAGTCAAGGCATGAGTAGTGAATTTATTGAATGTATTTCCATCCTGACTAAAATTACAGCACCAAAAATGTCAGAAGGCAAAAATTATCAAAATGCAAACTACCGCCGGAAGAACGCTATATTCCTCACTACCTGTCGAGATACGCGCAAATACTTAGGGAATTTGTGCAATTCACGAAGAATTTCTTTACGAAGACGTTACAAAATTTAGATTGCTGAAATTCAAAACTCTTAAGAAATGTAATCAAGTATATATTGCATATAAATATAATTCATGAGCCACATTGTGAAATCCTGAACTGATATTTAAAATTATATTCCTTCTGATACAAAAAGTAAATTGTTTAAATATACATGGCTTGGAAAAAAACAATGAATTTGAAACTTTCCATTTCTTATGCAATACCTATTAAAATTGAATTGATAATAGTGTACGGATTCAAATTGTCACCGAAGCATTGAAATTATTACTTAAAAATTTACTTCACTAATATATGGTGACTTCACTTCACTGAGTAAAATATTTAAAAATATACTTCAATACAATAAATATTTTAAGAAAAATGGGACGGCCTGATAATTCTGTTCTCTTTACGTAGTTAAAATGAGTGTTTTGATTTCCTGAGGCGAAAACCATGCTAAATACTTGTGTCAAATCCAAGCCAAATAGAAGTAATGACCCCCCTGCAGAATTTAATAAGAGCACGCTTGGCAATGAATTTCACAGTGAAAAATCATTCAGATGGGCCGGGAATTGAACTCCTATCCCCAAATGTTTGGTCGGTTGCTCAGCAGCTTTAGCGCTGCCACGGCGCCATGTTACTCAGTAAATTTCAACTGGACATAACGAAACAAGATTTTCGAATTTATTGGTGTAAGTTCGGTACATCAATTTTTCTAATTGTTACTGTAGTGCAACTCAGATGCTCCACGGTAATCTGTCAGGACACCTTTTACTTTTTTCCCTTAAAATTTACAGTGCGATAACAAGAACGTTGTAAGTAATCCAAGAGCATTATGGACACCTACCATTTGGACAAATTAATCGTGATTGATTGGAAATATCTTATCTCAAAGCGTCTCGAATCGTTCCCTAAGGATAATTCTAACACATTGACAGGTACAAGGCTCGCTTATGTAAGTTTGTGTTTCTTTTAATACTTGTTCTTTAATAATCGCAGGTATTAATTACATTCAAACACGCAAACTTTTGTTTTCTTTTATTTTGCTGTTGCATTAATATCTGATGACGATTAAAAAAAAGCTAAATTGCTGAGGATAGGATGAAGTTGGTCTCGTCCATTTAGAGACGGTAGCAAGAGCCTCGCCCGCCTGGGCAATAAATTAACCTCAGGGCACAATTTTCTCTTGCTATCAACACCTTCTAACTTCCGTTTACGCCCAAAAATTGTTTCAGCCTCCAGCAATAAGCAGAAGCACACATGCCAAAATTCTGAATGTCTTAGCAATTTCCTTTACCTTCTCTTCTAACATCTTCCCAATAATTTTCTCGTTGGAATAACTCTCAGCTTTCTTCCCACACGCCTGGTTTAAATGATATAAAAAGTGAAGATGAATGAAGACAAATGAATAACGAACAAAGTTGACCACAGATTCCTTAAAAGAACTGGTAGTACATTACACTATACCTACCGTTATGTCAACGCGCAAAAGTAATTGCGAAATGAAGTAAAAGGATATTGTAAAAACTCGTTCAACCCACGCAACTAAACTGGTAAAAAATTTATCGACCTTTGACCATTGAAAATATAATTGCCAAATATTTTATATTTCTCTCCGTAATTCCTAATCCTTCTTAAGACAAGTGTCTACTCCACATAATTCCGCGATCGAATTTGATTACACACAAGTAATTCCAAGGTAACCTTCAAGTTCTCATGTATTTGTGCCGAGGACGGAATGTAACGGAACAAAAAAGATACATTTTCCATATTATATTATTTATTCCATACCAGTGTGAATAGCAGTCACCACCTGGTTTTTGTATAGAGAATTTGGTTTTGAATATGAAAGAAGAAACCCATTTAAATATTTATTGCTCTTCAAAATATCCATTCACTTCCCGATGCTGCCTTTAAACTGCTCTTAGCTCTCTCTTGTCATTCCATTTTTAACTAATATTATATTCCTCGAAACTAATTAAAAATTCCAATATTTTAACGATTGAGCTAAGGGATATGGTCCATTACTATAAAAATATCAACTTTATAGTTTAGGTAGACGAAGGTAGACGTAGATAGTTTAGGTAGACGAATTAGACCTACAGTAGTAGCCTGGAAAATTTATAGGCACAGAAAAGCCGAATACACAATAATTTGAAATTAACCTGGTGAGATTTTAATTAGACCCAAAGTTGAATTAAAACGAAAATTAACATTTTTAAACAAAAATCAATGCACTCCATCAATATTTGCATTTGATTATTTCAAAAGAAAAACATTGAAAAAAATGGGTATGCTTTAAAATTGAAGAATATTAATCGTTGTGGGATAAATTCAAATCGCACAATTGAATTAATACTAAATAGGGATCTAAAGAATAAATATATTTCTCTCAGAGTTGGCGCAGTCACGCGCGGCCGGTTTGCTTTCCCAGAAAGAAAATTTGCACGTGCCCTACAGAATAAAACTCCTGGAGGTGTGCTTTGGAATTTACATTCTGAGATTATTTTAGGCGCGCTTAGAGGTGTCCGGACGCCCATAGTACCGAACGTTATTCCTTGCAAAACATTACCTAAATGCGGTTGAATCAGCTCTATAAAACTCTCTGGTTCAAGTTCAAATCTAGGGTTTAAGTTTGGTATTATGGAGGTAAAAAAAACTGAAAACTCATACGAGTGACTTCACAGACGTAAAGAAAAACAACTTTTAACGGACCCAGAATTAGCCAAAGATTTGACTTTTAGACACGTAAAATGCAAATTTGAGGTTCAAAATTTTGGTGCCCCGAATAAAAATCCGGGATTAATCACCACGGCCTCAAGACCTCAAACAATACCTGAGAATTCGCGCGGGCACGCTCCCACTTCGTAACTTTGGCCGAGGGATTCAAGGGACGTATGAAACAGGCAGGGAATTGAAAATTCTTCCGGATTTTTTTTCCCGGAGGTGCAACACGTGATGGAGCATAAACTAACCAAAAGTCTTAAGAGTGGCGGATGCGCTGGTAACAAAAGGTGAAATATGTGAAAGCCGTTCATCCATTGTGCGCACTCGGGTCCATAACTGGTCGCCGCGGAGTGATCCCCTTATCTGCGCCAATGGGCGAATCTCAAAACTATTCTCTCCCTCGACTCAACCCACTCCCGCTTTCACCGCCGCGCCAACCCAACCCATCTCATTCCTCCCCCCCCGCCGGCCCCTTCTCTTCCCACCCTTGGACGCCCCAGTGTTCTGGTTCTGGTCCAGGGGGCGAGCCGGCCGTCCCAAGTGGGTCTCGCCGAAACAGATGAATATGCAGATGCGTAGCGGAGAGTCGCGTGCTGATGCCCACACCACTCCAACTCATAAAACTCTGCCCCGCCTCCGCCCTCCCCCCAATCCTGCTTCCCGCTCCTCGACCCCTCCCCAACGTCCTCCCCTCCCCTCTACCCCACCTCCCAAATCTCCCATCAGTCCCTAAAAAAAATCCTCCCCTCACTCCCTGCAGAGGGGAAGCTCAAAAGAGGAATCTTTTGATTGCTTCAATTTCGTCCAAATGACGCCTCTTCCCCCCCTTCCACCCTCCCCCGTTCCACATCTCTTCACAACACCCTTTCGCCAGGGGAAGTTCTTAAAGGGCGCACCATACTTTTCACCTCTGAACCCTTATCTTGACCGTAATCCCTGCGACTAAAAGCCAAAATAGGCGTTGCATCTGCCGAGGGTTATATTCCTGACGACCTGGGATGCTTTTTTTAATTTTGTTTCGTGCTGGTCACTGGTTCCGGATGGGCAACTGAGTCGTTCGTTCGTCACCGAAGTCGTATACTTCCAAGGTCTTCGTGTCAGTACCACTTAGAGCTATGTCGAAGAGGAAAAAATGGATTTAAGCAATTCACCAAATCCACAGTGGCCAATTAGATATTTCACCATGGTCATCTATGAAACTCCGCGACGTAAAAGTTAATCTATTGAAATAAATTCACATGGAGTGAGACTTGGAGTTTGATGGTTTATTTGAATTTACATAGATTTAAAGTTACATCTCCTGGTAGTTGTAATTTAGTACACACTACAAGTACTTATACCAGCTTAGTCAATGCTAACAAACTAACTGGTGCCTTCATTTTTATTGCCATATATTCAAGTGGTTCTTTTCATACTGAATTTCGATTGTGTTTATATCCGTTTTACTTACTCACTGAGTAAATCTTTCTTGGTGGTATCATTATTAAAATAAATAACTTAAATTCAGTCATCCAGTAAACTCTACATGTCACCTTTAATTACTTTGAAAATTAAGAACTACACGCATTCCAAATGTACAGATTAGAATGTCCACAACCATATGCAATGTACGTATGCATGCACTACATAGAGCGGTAACTAGGGGAAGGGACAGTGGAAAACGAAGAAATTAGAAATGAGAAAAGATTATTCTCATTCAAAAGAGTAAACGTTTACGCTCCGCATATGAAAAATAATATCTTTAATATTTTTTTGAATTCAATTAAAAGTATTGAGGTGAAATTGTTCTGTATACCATACGTCTGGAAGCATTAATATTATAAATGAATGCGTACACATCAGCCTCCGAGCCACATGTGAGTAACAACATTTTATCTCGCACAGTTTGTAAATTTAATAATCCATCGTTTAGGAATTTCAATGCCCGCCATCCAAAAAGGTGCAAACTCTCTGGTTTCTTCCAACACATCTGCTTACATACAACTATCTTAAACATGAATCTGCCTGTTTCCTTGTGCATGTCATGTCATGGGAAGAATAAATGAAAAGGTATTGCGAAATTTTGCATTAAGACATGGCCACACCGGTAAAGCCGCCTCAACGCTTCAGAATCAAGTACGGTCGCCGCTCGATAATTCGGTGACGACAGTCTAAAATTCACTCGAGAGACGACTTCTGTTCCCTCGCCGTGTAAACTCTCACCTATCTCTCTCTCATCTCGCGTTACCAAACCCCCTCCTCCATCGCAGCTTCCTTGCTCCAACCCACTCAGTCCAGGGACGTCGCAACCCTCTTCAACAGCCCGCAACACTAACTATCGCCGTCCCCTTTTACCCCGGCACACAATCTTATCTAATCTCGTTCATCACTTTCTCCGCTGCAGATATTATTCTTTCTCCCTCTCCTCTTTCCATTCAAACTCTTCACTCGACTCGTACTGCCTCAGCGACTCTCTTTCCCACCCCCCAACTCCGTGCAAATTCCTTTTGTGCCTTTAATCAAATGTTTGGCTACTCTTTCTCTCCCCTTCTCCTTCACCCAAACCCTTCCTCAGTCCTTAACCCTTTCTCTATTCATTTCCTTTCCCTGCGAGCGCACCGCTACCCCTTTCCCAGCTCCTCATCCCCCATCCGCGTCCTCCTCCCCTCCATGCTCCACTCCTTTCCACCGGCGACGCCTCCCGCCTTGAATTAATTCTTCCGCAGCCTCGCAACTCTATGAGGTTCCTTTGTCGCCCCCTTTGGCCACGTCCGTGTCCTTATTTCTTTTACTGCTTCTGCGCCTCCTTTGTGACTGCGTTGCTCAGCCTCCCCCCCCCCCCCCGATTAACATTTCGCATGCCTTTTGTTATCGAAGAGAGAGCGAGCAAACGTTCCCTTCCCTTCCACGCCCTCGCCTCCCTCCTCCCCCCCCCCCCGCCAATCCGCGTCCATTGTCTTCTCAGGCAGAACTTGCTTCGCATTTTCCAAATCCCTTCATTGCTAATTCCTTTCATTTCCCTCCGTTCTTTTCTCTCTTCCTCATTCTCCGCCATTATTCGCCTATTCCTCCGGATCTGCCCCATTACTTTCCCCAAATCTCTTTAGCAGATCTCATTCGTTGCCCACTTGACAAAAGTTTTTGAAAACTCGCGAGTTGTCCATGCAAATCTCCATTCGTATGGGCCTTACCTAAGCCGCTGCACGCTACGTTTGCGTGCCGGGGATGGCGCCCGTATTAAAAGATTTTGTAATTTTCCGACAGACGTTATTTTAAAATACAACGCGTTTCACCCTTTACATATCCCAGTATCATCAGGTAAAAATTTCATTTATATGCAGCACTGGAATATTCAATGATGCGCTGCTTTATGGAAAGTTTTGCAAGGTTGTAATGTCACACTAGCTTCACGAATATATCTTATGGTTTCAAATACAGCAGGAAATCGTTGAATATTACGTTGCTGTATGTAATTAAAGTTTGTACCTGATGCTGCCGCTAGTCGGCGGAACGCGTCATACTTTAAATCAAAGGCTGCGGAAAAGTATAAATTCTTTGAATATGGGTACTAAATACTTACACAAAGTGATGTCTAAAGCCGTAGAGTATATCCTAGGATGGCGCACTAGAGGGTATTCCAGAAGTCATAAAGGAATCAAAAACGACAGAGCAAGGCTAGTGTCTACGTCCATTTCTTTAAGTTACCATATTGGCAACAACCCTTTCATGATGTTTACAGGAACACTTTGCAATTTCTTCTATGGCAGTATCTTCAGACATAAGTGTTTATACGTAAATTTTCTATTTACTAATTTCCTCTATTTCAATAATTAAATCATCTAGCGGTTATCACTGACCGGTAAATATTGATTGAATATGATTTTTAAATGGCGAAGATAAAATTTAAAAGATTAAATAAATATTTTGTGCCAATTCAATATGGGATAGAGCAACACAATTAGCGAAAGAACAAATAATACGTTTGCAAATAAATAGAATATGATACCATACTAGAGTAAAAATTCAATGCATAAGTTGGGCGCCTGTTCATTAAGAAAGCACACTGAATTAATTTCACTAATTGGATTATTATTTTATAATGTTTCAGAAAATATAGTATGAACGGAACTGTACAAAAATCTGATGCATCAATTTAACTAGAAAAATAACGATGGGTTTCTAAAATTCATTTCTCTATATTTTCAAAAAGAAGGACTTGGATGGATTTTAAATATTTTGGATCGTTAATCCGGGAAATCATTGATCTTCGAGCGGATCAAATAAATAACTCCAAGAAGAGGTTTTAAGAAGAGTTTGAGAAGGAAGAATTCTAATGGAGACTATGAAATGATAGAAGGATACCTTTATCTAACACTTTTTAAGATACAAAGACCTGGCTAAAAAACTACTTGGAAAGATCACGGACGGATTGCTGCATTGATGTATTGAATTTTCATGTGGTGACCTAACACCCCACTCCACTCGCCCTTGCGGCGGCTTGCGGGGTATAATGTAGACGTAGATGAGATATATGTAAAAGAAAACGAGAGACGACAAAAGGAAGGCCTATGCTGTTATGAAGAGGTTAGCTAATAGAGGATCTGAGCCAAGTGGATCTTGTGATTGATCATCTATTATAATGAGGATGTGGATGAAAATAATAGTTTCACGTGCCATTAAAGCTTGAACTGAGCATATCATTTGATTAATAATTGAAATAATAGCTAGTTTGTGGGAGAAGGCTTTGTCATCAAAATGACTTCAAATTAATGAGCTATATCTTGCTAAAAATTTATTCAAGGCTTTTGCTAAAACAAACGTCTGCGTGGCAAATCTCAGCAGAGGAGTAAACTCGAAAGAAAATAAGAGCTCCAGGTGGACGTTTATGAAGAAAATATTTTTGAATCCTCATTTCAGAAATATATCAGTCATCATGCCCCTTGAAATTTTATCCTTCCTGATGCATCACTATCTATGCAAAGCCTACCCTGTGCTTGTTTTCACCAAATAACTTAACATTTTTATGTTGATCTATTGTAAAGACCAATATCTTTTACGTCCTTTTCGAAAGTGAAATTAATTTTTCCAACATTTAATATCCCCTCCAATCATTCTCGTGCAGCCTTCTCTGATTTTATTTGACCAATCTCCATTGCTTTAACATTTAGCCTGAGAAATGCATATTTTTTCTGAAAGTTTAATGTATCGAAATGACAAAATAACTTTCGGAGCTCTATAACGCACGAAATAAATTTGAAACGTTTCTGGACTGATGGGCACTATGTTGTACGAATATTTTTTAAATACTCGTACATCCAGCGTCAGACGTATGAATTTATTTTCCAACAAGGTGAGATTAATAATTTATCTTTTACTAGATGAATATTCTTTTCTTTCTTTTGTAAATTCTGAAATATCAATGCATAAATATTAATCTCAAGCAGTTTGCAGAAGCGATAAATACCCGCCCATTAGTTTCACCCGAGTTGTCAGCAGCTCCAAAGGAATTTAGGGTAGGTTTTCTCAGTGTGGGCTGAATGGCAATTATTTGAAACAAGTGAAGGCACAAATCGACTCACACTCTCTCTCTCTCTGCCTTGGAGGCGCGGCTTAGCCATATTTCGACCGTCGACGCAACTAAACCCGTCCCGCCCTCAATGGAAGGTAAATTAAAAGCAATTTTAAAAATGGGGCTCAACTGCCCCCATCCTATTCATTGGTTTCGACCATTATTTGTTTTATAAGAGACATATTTCGATCATTTGGCGAGCCATCAAAAATCCATCTAGACTATTAGATCCGGAACAGGAGGTTTCTTGCGAATGCCTTTTGGTCCGCTCATTTCAAGGATCCTTATCACTAAGCACTAATCAAACTATCTTTCCCAATTTCCTCCCGATGGATGAATTTCTTATGGAAAACTGGAACGGGAATGAAATTATTTTCAAAAACCTTTAACTCTTTATTATATTATTCATAATACAAAGTAACTATACTTATCCCTACTTTCGAGGGCCACATTGCGGGGACGGAAATATCGATACAGCATTACTTATATTTTGGTTTGTATTATGACATTTAGATCTCTCCATGATATCCGTATTCAAAATAATGAGAGAAAAACAAGAAATGATGGAAATATTTGTCTCCAAATATTATAAGGGAAATATAGACAAAATGAATTACTCAATGATAGAAAGATAATAGTAAGCCAATTACTGTACACTGTTATACAAAGGATACCTTAATTTGAGTAATTTGGATGAGTTTTCGTGTTGACAACCATGGACTTAACTGGTCAAAAAAAACTTGTAGAGCTTTAGAGTCAATTAAAAGTTTTACATCGCGTGTATGTAATAAAATTTCAAAATCCATTAATTCAGCATCGCTACTAACCGGCAAGCAAGGAGTTAACTGCCGTGAAATCTTCCACCGTAAAAAAAACAGGAGTAGGCATAGGATGAATCCCGATGAAGTGTGTTACACTTGATTTTCTCAGTACGTTGATAATGAATGAAAACTTTTACTTCTTCAACTTTCACATTTGACTCGTCTCTTTGTCCCACGACCCTTATTTGCATATTACCAGGCGCATCCATAACATAATCGATGATATCGACGTTGTATGAATTAAATTGATTCCGTCACAGTCGTATCCTTCTCGATCAATCGGGCCACTTCCCCAACCGCCCAAAAGGCAAATTCAAGGTGGAAAAGAAACCCGCTCAACCGGCACCTCGTAAAGAAGACCCTTCTCCGCGCCTCTCTCTTCGGCACATCGCAGCCTCCCTTTGTACTCTTGCGGAAAGCCAGCCGCAGAGACGGGAGGCGGGACTTTGAAGCGCAACCAAGATCGACTTAAACTCGGCAAATATTGCAGAAATTAAGGCTCTTCCGTTTAAGGGGCCGAAAGCTGGGCAGGTCGTCAATTAAGGATTCGATGAGAGGTCTCGCCGGGCGGAACACTTGCCCCCCCCCCACAACCCCAAAACGTGACCCCCGGCCGATTCTCCTTTTGTCGGAATGCGCCCCGGAGAAGAGGGCTGAACTTAAGTGGCAATGAAATAAACCCATCTAGTGAGCTGAAAGGAAGGCCGGGAATATGCACTCCACCGACGAGGAAATGGATCCGTTTAATACGCGTCCTGGGCGTCGTCACCCGTGGTTTTGATTCGGTCGGGGCGGAAGGGGTAGGCGGCGGGGACGGTTGCGGCAGTGGGTGGGGGCAGTTTTTATTTTCGGGAGACCGCCCGATTAAAACGAGGCGCCCGGCCCGCCGGTGCCGAATAAGGCGTGCGCTGAATCATTCGAGAGCGTGCCGACAATCGGACCGGGAATCCATTTTTTTACGATCGGTAATTGATTTTCTGCTCGCTCCTGACCGCTTACGTTTAATGGATCGATAAGATTTTATCCCCCCTTCGTGCGCGAAAAGAATGGTTTTTTATTGCGATCATCATTTTTGGCTGTTGCTCCCGGATCAATTACCGCACGGGTGGAATGGCAAGAGAAAGGTTTATTACGGAACATTCGTTCGAAGGGAGGCGGTCGCGGGGAGAACGGACAAAGGGATTTACCCTGGCCATTCGCTCGCTCTCCAATAAAATCAATTTAATCGATCCACCGAATCCCGATAGTTATCGAAAGATCATCATCATCGTCTCCACTTTTGTGGCGCCAACTGGAATCTTCGGCCGCCTGTATCGCCATCGCCGATGCACGCGGGGCAGTTTTTATAAACCTCTTCTGTCGGGTGACCTCACTGGTTTGTCAATTAACTCGTCATTACTGGGAGGACGAAAAGGGGACGGCCATTTCCATTTCGGGTAGAGGATCCTTGGCCTGGAATACGTTCACCCGTTTAGTTCTCCTGCTTCATTACTTCTGGAGAATCAGTTCGAGTCAAGGACCGTGATTGGAACACAAAAAAATCCAAATATAGAAATCAATCGGCAATTTATCTATCAGAATCATATCATTATAGTGAAATAAAGAGTGATTCTGAACTGTATTCCCTGCGCCGTGATTAGACATTTGTGATTGAAGAGTGGATAAGGGTATGAAGCCAAGATTTCTCCTAAATCTGCGTTCGCAATTTAGTAATTTTGCGAGGGAAGAAGAAATCTTGACGTATTCAGCATTAGTTGTACCACTTTTGACACTTATAGCTGAAACGGTCGTTTTACTTCTCATAAATAAATACCGTGACCTCGCACGTTGACAGATTGACCTGAAGTTAAGTCTTTCGATATTGTACAAATGATCATGACGATGTGAAACTTTGTGTTTGGATGCAATACAAAATTGAACATCGCTCTCTTTGCCCTTCATTAATTGCATGCCATCCAATTCAACGGCTGGCCAATCGAGAGGGAACACAGCACTGATGATCTTCTAACATGAAATGTCGGTCGGGTGGGTCAATAGAAAGGGTACACTTCGGCACTGTGGTGTCGATTGATGTGAAGGTTCCTATTGACGCCGAAAAAGGAACAAAGTTGATGATTTGGAATTGGATTTCAAAATGAAATTATATCAAATGTATCGATTGAATAATCGACCATTGAGTGCAAATAAGTCTTAGATCTTCGGTCGAATCGAATTCTTAGTGCTCATCTCAGTAGCAACTTCCCTCTATTTTTATCTATTATTGAAGCTCCTTGGTGTATGGGCCCTCGCACCTTTGGCGAAGACGGGGAAATCTTTGATTCGAAGGCAACTCCGAGTAAGGCTTTATGATTGCCAGAGAGGAGAAATTAACAAGGCGAGATAATTGGCTCGAACGAGATGGGAAAGTGGCGACCGGGGAATGGCGGGTGGGGAGGAGGATGGAGAGCAGGGGGAATACGGAGACGCCTGCCCAGCACGACATCGTTGATGCTTCTTCCTCTCTACGCCCAGGTACGAAAGGAGAGACGGACAGCTGCTGCCTGAGGAATTCCAGATAGACGGCGTAATAAAATTACCCTATCGAGTGATGGCGTCAGTTCATACAGTTACATATTTTTCTTAACAGTTTTTTTTACATTTATTTTTATCCCCCCGAACTTCTTCCGAATCACTTTAGAGATCTTGCACAACTTATAAACGGTATTTAATGGACAATCTACATTTCCTGTATCCATCTAGATCTCCGCTTCTTTGAAAAATAAATATAAATCATCAATTTGGTAAATCAAAACTTTCAAAAGCCCCTTAGAGTCGACTCAGATGTTAACAAGTAATTTCTTTTTTAATTTTCTCTCGATAAAAGTTTAGAAATATTCTGATACTGTAGTTTGCCATGGATTAGTGAAATGAGTTCATTGACAATGAAGTTTTCTTCGGCGTAGGACGTTTCAATGGTGTACATTATTTTAATGACTCAATAGTTGCACTTTTCCAATTGTTAAATTTTTTATGCACCTGCAGTTCATCAAAATCTTTTCGGTAAAGAAAAAATTTAACTATTGGAAAAGTGTTACCATTTGGTCACAATTCCACCAGTCACTAAGAAATAATAAATGCTCAGATCTAAGAATTTTTTTAAAAAAAGGAAGTGAATATATTCTGCATTGATAAAGAGTTTTTGACTTTTGGCAGAAAGATGAGCAAATGATTCAGCTGACCGAACTACGTTTTTCCAAGAAATCATAAGAGGCGGTGGTTTTTCATCATAATCACCAATTAGTAGCAAAGTCCGGAAATATATTTATTGGAAGTAATGATGGATGCAGTAACCGTTAGTTAAAGACGTTTCCCTCCTTCGGTGCGCTCACTCTTACAGCCCACGCTTAAAGGCAAGTGAAAAACTTCACTGCAAACGGATTGCGCCATGGAGGATTCGCCGTACAGAGTTCTACTTTGGAGCCTCCTATCATTCGCATGCATCAAATAGTATTTCGCCCCTTTTGACCACCGCGCACGTGGGGAGCAATACCGAGCCCAAATCTGGGCCAAGCGCAGGAGTGAGACACGCGCGCCACTGTATTCCGTTTCATTTTGAACCCCTTGAAGGAATGAAACCCCGTTAATGACGGTCGCTCGGTCCCCGGAGGGAGAGTGAGATAGGAAGCGAGAGAGAGAGATGGGAGCGTCGTGCGGCAAACCCTTATCACTGCGGCTGTTTCCCGACCCATCACGGGCATCTCTCGACCAGGGGGACCCTTTACTTCCCACCCGCCTGACCAAACCACCTTTTGTCTCCACTTGAAAAAATCACACCTAGGTCAACGTCGATGAACATTGTCCCCTGTCAAAAACACAAAATTTCGCCTGTCCGTACGCAAACGGGTACAAAAACACCTCTTGTATAACCCGCCGTGGAGTTGACTTCGCCAAGTCCTCACAGCGAATCGTGGGGGACCCGTCGGGGTCGACAGTCGAGCGAGCCCACAAATCACACACCACCGGCTCTTGTTTATATTATGGAAAGGAAGATGGGCGTTCGTTTCAATGAGGACAAGTCGGAAGGGATTCATAGCGTAATTGATTCATACAATTTCCCGGGAATAGACGTGGATTCAGCTCTAAATTAACCTCTGATGAATTGTAACGTCAGATTTAAAAGAATAAACCAGAGATGAAGATTGAAGAAATGGAATCACTGATCAAAAGCAAATACAAAACCAAATTAAAGAAGAAACGGAAGAGATACAAGGAAGCAGTAGAAAAAAATATGATCAAGGATAAGGCAATGGGTAAAATAGAAGATAAATTGCAGCATATCAAGAGAATAATATCGAATGCCACAAAAGATACTAAAGGGAAAGTAAACAAGTAAATGCCAAGGAATCTATGGATTACAGGAAAATAAATAAGCAAGAGAGAAAAGAGAAGAAAATGGAAGAATGCAAGGAAAGAATTAAGTCTGTAAAGTTTTCAAAGGAGACAACCTGTTGATGGAGTGCCTACTGGCTTTTGAGTACCTGAAAATTCTTTGATTTTCAATATCCGTGACAGTTGTCCGGTGCTCTATGTAATATTTATCTATATGACTTTTTTTAGGTTTATCTTTCAAGAAGCCTTGAATAAATCGATTAATGTAGTATGAGATTTCCAACAAAGTACATTCTCTACCATTTGGACTAGCCTGTCACTGGTTGGTTCACCGTGCTTCATGAATGATTTCCGAAAGCGAACTAATAGAATCCTAGATGAGAAAACGGGATTAGGTCGAACGTGGTGAGGAGTGCGTTGAAAGAGGGTGTGTTGGCTCAAAGACAATTTATGCTAAGCAGGCGATGATTGTGGGGTACGGGAAACGGGCGAAGAACCCACCTCTTGGATTAAAGGTGGCGATTTACGAAGCATTTCGTGTAATCGATCGAGAGCGGGCTAACTTAAGAGTCGAATAATTTTTTTCGTGCCTCCTATTTTTCGTAGTGGGAGCACGCGGCGAATCGCGTGTCTTACCAATGCTCTCTGATGATAAAATTATACAAGTCGCATCATTTGGTCGAATGGGATTGTTCTGATTCCGAGTTTATAGGCCTTCCTGATGACGTCTTATAGGTGCTATAATAGACGCTAAGTGGAAAAAAATGAAAAAAGTACTATAAGACAAAGAGCCTGCAATGAAAATCTTGATGGAATCAACGGCATTATGGCCACTTAAAATGATTGCCGAAACCGTTTTTTTCCGGAGAAAAATTTGCAGATGAGATTCGTGCTCAATGGAGTTTAAGGGAATGGAGTGGTTGGCCAAACCAGTACTGCTTAATGCTCTTTGCAATTTTTTTAGCTTAAATTTATTTTAAGAGGTGTATCAAAAGTGCTAATCAGGATATTATTCTGGAGGAAGAAAAGGTGAGGAATATAGAAAAACAGCAAGGAGTATCATCACCTAAAATTACACCAGAGTGAGAAGAAATGAAAAACACCACCGTTTCCTAAACGGAGTGTTTCTTCTATGTGGACCTGGAGATTCTAATTGAGCCAGAATTGATGCTGTAATGAGGCCGTGAAGTTCTTCTATCGACTATTTTTTAAGCACAAATTTGCCATTCATTTGGGCGGCACAAGACAATTACAACGATCATGAATCATAAGATCATTGTTTCTTCACCACTAAAAAGTAAAATATTCGGTTCACAATCACTTCACGGTTTAAGCACCAAATTGGTAGACTTTTAGTCTCAAAAATGTTTCACATGATAAAAATCATAATTATCATTTAACTATAAGATTCAATCGATGATTCATACTCCGTTTATCAGGGAAGCACTGCGTTGAATAATAAGCAATCAAGTTACATCTTGTCTTTGCGCCGTATTTTCTTTGAATTTGACAATTTCATCGTCACTTACCGTTCCGCATATTTTGGTAGAGTTAAAACGCAGAGGCAATATATTTTTTCAACATTTAAAAACCCCGTTTGGGCCTGAGTTTCTCTTATGGGATCAAACATCTTCCCTTACCTCGTCCCCAAACATTTTATGTCATTCTGAATCAAACTTTCGACTACGTACTATGAGATCACTCTAACCATTTTCCAGCAATAATAAACACTATTCTATTTTACTTCAAACTTGGTCATCTTTAACGTTAAAAATTTCTAATACATGTTTATCGAATAATAATTGGCCTAATTCATTCGAATTGTTTGAAATATTTGAAAAAAATATATTTGCTTTTTTTTATCTAAATCTTTACTGCGATTCCCGCAAAATGAAAGCTAAAGTCGAAGATAATACTTCGATCCTTCAAAAATTGCTACCATATATTAATTTTATTAAATATTATATTTGTTGATGTAGTTTTCTAGCTTTTACCATTTCAGTTTGTTTTATTTTCACCAATTAAAATAACCAATATATCCATTAGATACACGAAATTCTGAATAGTTCTAACTGCTACTTAAGGCATCGATACATTCATAGGACATCGTAGTTGTTCTACTAAAAGAAAGTGGGACTACAAATTTCACCTCCACCAACATTTACCGTGGGCCCATGACTTTATACTTACGCTAACCATTTTTCTAAAAATTACTACCAGCTAAAATATCGCAAATTATGCCTTCGATATCCAATGTGAGATTGGCAAAAATGAAATACGCACGAAGTACTAAATGTAACTAAATTATTTTTCTCCAAACACAAACGAATAGGTATTAGGCGAGATGGGGAGGGGGGCGAATTGGTTGAATAAATCCAATGGAGGCTAGAGAGGTAGATACAGAGCATTTTGAGTTAGAATGGGATATTGACAGCTGACAAAGTAAATATAGAATATTGAGAAAAGAAAAGTAATTTTAATTTACTAACTATCATCTATTTGTAAGAATAATTTGCATATATTGGATGCATATCTCGAGGAATTGTGCAACGTAGAGAGGTAAGGGCCGTCTCTGAATCGAGTTTGAAGAATAATTAGTCATTTTACATTTGGAGAAGGGACTGACATCACTGATGCATGGAGTACCTTTCATGGGCACGAGTAGGTAATATATTTCGTCATGCAAGTTCACAATAGGCACCCGTCGTCTCACCCGTTGTGAGTAGAATAGAATTGGGGATTAACAATACTTGCACAGATGGATATCGACCGATCACTCCGCAATGAGAGTCCAGGGGAACTCTGGGACGTAGGGGATGTGTTACGAGGGGTCGAGGGTTGCACGTCCTCCAATTGGCAGTGTCGCACCCTCGTGTGCTTTGCACTCTTCACGGAATGCAGCCTTGTCATTTGCGCGCCGTGACAGATGCTGTGGATCGGACGCCGGGAGAGCGGGTTTTAGAGCCACCAAAAGGCGAACCATAGAAGGGTGCCTTGCAGCCACTCAGGGCACTTGTGTCCAGAGCGCGAGGCAAGGGGTTGGGTGGGGAAGGGATTCACTAAAGGATGCACGGGGTGAATCGAAAGAGAGGATGCTGCAGTGACTTCGGAAACGAGAATTCAATAGTTCATACTTAGCGCCCCTTGACCGTCCGTGGTCACTGTGGGACCGGCTGAAAGTGCTAATTTGATGTTTGCCAACGTTTCACGAAACGGAGTCAATGATTTTCGGATACTCATATCAGCTTTCTACTGGAAGAGTTCATTCCCCGACATTTCCTAATGCCATCACCGAGCAAACGGTATCTATGTAAATTCGGGGACATTTTTACGGGGAACTGGGGTCATTTTTAAGATCTTACATTATAATGTGACAGTTACTACTTTGATAGGAACTGCATTTACTGGAAATGCACAAAAAGAAAACTTTTTTATAATATACATTAATGAATTCTTGTGATAAAAATGATGATTAATTACTGTTGGAGGAAAACAATATTAATAGTGAATAATCTATGCACATAACGAACTGAAAGAAAACTCCCCAATGGTTTTCAATTTTCTGCTCCGAGCACTTAATCCAACCTGCGACTTCAATAAGTATTAAAGAATGAAGAAAATCTAGGAAAACGTTACTAAAACATCTTCATAATTAGAGAAAATTTAGTATTATCGTCATAAAAGTTTCAAATTATTAAGAACACAAACTTTTTTGTGGTTGCTAGAAGATATTGCATGTTTAAAAACATTTTAGAGACCCAATGTAATGAATTATTGTAATTATAAATAATTTAATATGCCCAACGGATTGGTCTGACGGTCTCCTACCAAAATATATCAGGTTTTATTTCCCTTCGGGTGCCAACTAGCGTGACCACAAGGAAACGTACCTCTGGTAAGATGACTGATGAATGGCTTATCATGATACCAAAGGCACAACGGCTATCGGAGATGTACAGAAAAAACACTTTTTTTAAGAAATTCGTCATTATATTAAAACTTGCCTTCCTCTCAAATATTTCACAAAAGATACACGTCATTTATATCCACGTACACTCTCATGAATTTACAAAACATGTAACGGATTTCAAAAGGCCTTATCTGGTTTTCAAGTGTTTTAAGTTGAATTGAATGAATATAGGGTAAACTATGTATCTAAATAGATATTATAAAAATAAATGGGAAGTTATGTCTGGGTATTTTTGTCAGTGTTGAAATGTAAGTTCTGAGAATCATGCTGTTACCCTTGTTCCCTTTTATCGACATGTAAATATATACTGTCTCCCAATAAGTCACAATCAATAGTTCCGAATAATATGAACATAATTGGCCTTTTCTAATGAAAATTATGAATAATGGGGAAAATGGGCATTCACTTCCACTGATGCCTTCTTATTTCACTACCCAATATCAGGAAAACTTTTTCACCATTGGTGATGCCAAAGTTTTGTTGAAACTGTAATGTAATATTGATGGAAAGGGACACAAAGTCAAATCCACCAATAAAGTTTCTACGTGTGCTTCAATTATTGATCTATTCTCTATAATTGTTTATTTAGCAAGATAATTTACGTACTTAATGCTCACGTATAGGCCCATAGCAATTAATGCCTGAACACCACAAAAATTCCAAGTACAGCATCAAGGAAATGAACGATTATTTTTTCTTAGATTTTCAAATTGTTTTCGGATTTGAGTGAAATATTTTTTGGTAATACATTTTAGTTTCCAAGATCAAGTTCTGTTCAATAATTTGCTATTCAAAATAGATAATAAAAATGAATAGAAATGATGAAATGCTTACAAATCTATTAAATAGTTTTAAGCACTCCCAAATCAAACGATCCTAATCACGAGTCAACTTTATTGAAAGGCAAAACTCTAAATTTGAAAATAATTTCTCTACCTTTAGAACCCGCTTCAGAACACTTAATCTGTACAAAAACTTCATGCGAGAACACATTTAAATTCCCCGCATAATAAGTGTATAGTTTTTTCAAAGTTTTTCAGTAATTTAACCCATATAAGGAATAATTCACAAAGAAATATCACCCGTTAGGTTGGTTAATGAAATAAATGAATACATTCATTGATAACAGGTATTTTATGCGTTGTGCGTTCACTGATAACAGGTATTTTACATTTAAATATTCAAATTCATTTCAAATTCCTTAGTCGAGTCAGTCCGATAATAGTTCCTTCTAATTCTTTTTGGGTCGCTATCTCTAGTTTTCGTCTCTCATTCCATCTACCACTAGAGATATGAGGAAAATAATTAGCACAAAATGTTCCAGAAAAATTATTTTCCTTCTTGTTGTATTTAGCACATTTCCTAGCATCACCAAATTTCTGGACCATTTTATTTATTGGAAAGCTTATCCATTTGATTCTGCTCGTTCTCCCATCGCATGGGAATCGATCTCCGAGGTAAATCACGTCTCGTTTACATGTTTACTTATTTTTCTATGAAAAACTTCCATTTGAATTTCCATTTTTGTTGAAACTTTCCAAATTGTATCAACGGGC
Source organism: Hetaerina americana (assembly GCF_022747635.1). Lineage (NCBI taxonomy): Eukaryota > Metazoa > Arthropoda > Insecta > Odonata > Calopterygidae > Hetaerina > Hetaerina americana. The sequence continues at coordinate 78,009,595 of NW_027287427.1, forward strand.
GTCATCGTTTCTTTATACGGAATCATTCTATCCATATTTATTCTCATACGCTTCTGAGTAATAAAGGCAGAAATAAATTTACCTTATGTGCGAATGCATCGAGTAGAAAATAGCCGGACATTTACATCCATCTGCCAACATCTTTTCACTGCCGCGCAAGTAGCTCAAGGGCGTGTGGCAGGTTGTGCTAGGTCACCTACCTCTCTACATCTAATGGAATACTTCCACAAACACAATGCAGACTGTGATTCACTTAAAGGGTACAAGGAAGGCTGCGAGCCTACATCATCATTCAACATCCGATACCTACCTTACAACTGTTAGTAGCCACTCTACTGACAACGCTATGCAGGCCGGGCTGTTTTCAAGTGAATTAGGTCTATAAATTTTTTTACACGACACGCCGCCAACTGGCACAAGTGCGCGGAGTGAGGTGGGCTAGAACTCCAGTCATTAAGTTCAGAGGGATGGTGACGTGTATGTTCCGAACTACTTTCGCCAATGCCTACTCATTTTTCGTCTTAGCGTTCCCCCCTTGAGTTGTCGTCACGAATGATGCACAGGAAAAATGATTGTATGCATCTATCCGTCCGGCAGTCTATATCCCTTGTTTTGTCACAAATGTCTTTCCTATTCACGTATTCGGGTAGCTGCACTATATCTTCTAAGTCAGATGGAAAACCGCGCGATTAATATCTTTGCAATAGATTTAATCTTTCTCTGAGTCTTCTCATATCTAAGGGGATCTATCTCCGATCTAGCAGTAAATATGCAATGACTTGAGTTCTTTGGTAAAAATTTTTCACGAATCTAACGGCCCTTCTCTGCACGTAGTTCAATTCTGTAATGTGTTTTTTTGAGATGGATCTCATATGCTTTTCGCCGCATACTCTTTTCGGGGTCTCTCTGAAGACAAATAGCACGGCTACTTTACTTTCTCATCAATTTTTCTCGCACCGCATCGGCAGCAATGGCAACGTGAGGGTAGGCATTCTAGGTTCGGGGGTCAGGCACCCCGTGGACCGCAGCCGTCCAATCCCCCCCTCCCGAAGAGATAAAAGACCCACCTTCGATCAAAGTCGAGTAGGATGGTAGGGAGGGGAAGCGAATTGGGCGGTCGGGATTTTGTTCTGGTGGAGAGTAGGAACGAGGAGAGGCGGGAGGGCGTGTCACATCCCTTGTCGCGTGCCCCCTTTTTGCATCGGAGATACGTATCCAACCTTTACAATTCCTCCTGCCCCCTTCCATCTCTCTCTCTCTCTCTTCCTCCATCTCCCCAACCTACACCTATTCCCGGTTCCACTACCAGTCTTCACCCTCTCCATTCCCTGGATCAAAGCTCTCCCGACCCTTCCCCACACAAGACTCCGCACTTCAACGTCATTTCAACCTCGCGCGATATATTCGTTTTCATTCCGCACATCTACGTATGGGGACTGCGGGAGGAAGGAAGGAGATACCAAGTACCACATCCCTCTCCTCCTCACAATCTCTCCCCTTCCCCCTTGTCCTGACTTCAAATTCCTAGCCCGTCCCCATCCTTTTCGCTAGCACCTCCGTCCGCGCGCAGCCACATACCTACTTACCAGTTTGCTCTCGCTGTAGTAAGCATAGTCCTCTTCCGCCTTCTTCTTCCCCCCCCACAACCCCCCTTCATCCCCCTAAACACCCAGAGTCCATCGAGAGAGCAGCAAACCAGCTGCGTGAATTAAAAAAAAAACAAGAATGGGGGTGAAGAGGAGAAGGAGGGAACGCCTCCTCGCCGAGGGAGACACGGGCACGAACACCCTTAAAGTTCACATGCGTGCATTTTTGCACGCGTGTGGACTCGCTGTATTTTTTTTCGCCCGACGCATATATTTTTTTTCCTCATCCCACTCACATCACCGAACCTGAAGTGCCGTCCGTCACTCTTTCGCCTGTCGCTCAACGCTCACACCCCTCTTCGTCTTGCCCAGCTCACCATCCCTCCAGGAGGCCAAAAACATTCGGCAGTGTTGCCATTTGAGAGCTCTTAGCGCGATACTTGGCGCCTTTTTGTCGTGGACAGTGGAGTAATAAAATGCAACTCATAAGGAAATTTTACGATTCGGATTGTATCGACACAAATCTGAGAAATATCGCAATTTTTATTTCGAGTACAAATGAGGATGGCGAATATGAATGATTTATGGCGGAAACGTAGTTCTTTTAAAATCAGCCTATATAAGGTGGGCACATTTGCATTAAAAGCACTTCTGGCCTGAAGAAGCAAGCCAGGATTCCAGCGAGTGTCAGACAAGAAGAATAAACCATGGCCTCTGTTATCGACCCGAAGGTTAGTTTTTTAGGTGGAAGTAGAGCTCACCTAGTACTAAGTCCAACGGCGTGTGGAGTTCACGCATCAGGGTAGGGGAGGCAGAGTTCCTGCCCCTGTACCACCTATGGTTTACCACGAAGATCTCGTTTTCCTGGAAAACCATAAAGCCGAGATAGCGCTGAGGGTGCCCATAGGCGTCCCAGGGAATCGAACACTGGGCCTCTGGTCCTCCCAGCTCTCTATCCATTAGTCATCTCCATTACTCTTAGAAATAATTATCGAGGAATAAAACCAGGAAAACATTCATCTACAAAGTTATTGAGTTGGCTTTAATTTGAAGAGAAAAAAGTAAATTGGGCTCGGAAAATGAAAAATACATACTTATTTTAAGAACCACTTCTTTTCATAAGCGTTGCATGGTATTCTATGGTAAGTTTGGATTATTCCTCATCAGAATTGACGCAAAAATCCTCCGTTGATGACATTTCCACTTCATTCAAATGATATTTTTTACACTTTTTTTTAGATTGATCTCTGGTTTTGAATGGCGCCAATTATCACCACGTCAGTTTTGGAAACTTCGTACAGAAATCTTTAGAGGTTGACAGGATCAATCAACTTGATTGGAACCGATTGGAACTATTCCCTAATTTTCACATTTATTTGCATCGGAGCAATCTTTCTTTTGGATTTTCTCCCTCCATTGGCCATATCCTTAACTACGAAAACTAGTAATTTTGAATTCGATTTCAATTTTAGCATAAATAATTACCCTCAGAGCGAATGCCGCTTTATTCGAGTCAATAACAAAAATGTCTGGTATATACATACTCCAATTGATTCCTCACCTATCAGAATTTCTTGATTTTATTTCATCAGACCATCGATCCATGTCATACTAAGGAGTCATAAAGAAATGAAGTTACCTTTTTCAAACGATCATCTAAAGAGTTGCAACGAGTACATGGCTAATAGGTGTGAAATACATTCTACGTATTTCAGTAATCGTAATTTGTACAATTACTACAGATGTTCAAATCATTTCTGCAAGAATTTAACATCTATTGGAGAAAGTAATAAGAACTTAGATTGGTCAAAAGATTTTAATGAAGGAAGCATTTGTGACGGAGTTACTTGAAAAACTCGGAATAGGAGTCTCTCCATATAAGAATAGCCATGTGAATATTGAGTTCAGGTACTACTAAGGCTTTTGCAAATGTACAGTTTACTAGTAACTCCGGGAAATTTTATGAAGCCACACTGTAGCGTTGGGTGAGGTCACCAGAATGAATAAAATAAAAAGGAAATAGGCTCCGGCATATACAGCTTCCTAACCTCGCACAATTCGCGATATTAACAGAAACATGGATTTCAATGCACAATTACCTTATTATCACTGATTTTAATATCAAAATTCTTTCGAATAAAAGTCATTTTCACTCAAACTTACGTTATCAAGAATGTTATTCTAATATCCTCAGCCACACATCCCCGTGGCAACTCTGCGGGAATAACTTGCAAAAAATAGAATTATAAAGAAGAATCCATTTAAGAATTAACACCACGAGGTTTTATAAATGACGGATGGTAATTTTGAAATTTGTGATGATACATTGTGTAGACAACCTTGTTGTGAACAGGCACTAACGTCTTGTTGACAAAATGGACAAAAATACTTCAGTTATTAAACGATATGTCCACCAGATTGGCATCCCCAGTTCCTTGGAACTACGAATTGCTTATGTATGAATAAGGCAAGAATTTGAAAATTATTACGTTGACGTGCGTCATTTAAAAGGAGTTAGAAAACACTGTTGTGGTCCGCAGGTAACCAAGTGTTATGCTAAACCACTTTGCGAGTTGGCAACGTTTCTCCTCTCACCCCTGCCCCGTCAAACGCCTCAGCCAGCATCCATCTCTCTTCCCTTTACTACGCCCTCGAGGATTAATGGGAAGCGGTCACGTGGTGATGTTCTCAATTTCGCGCTCCATCTTTGTACCCTCCTTAAGTCTTTTTTATCTTTTCTTTCCCGTCCCCTCATGCATTCACACTTCCCTTCTCCTCGTCTCTCATCTCCCATTTGGACGGAATTTAAAAGCTAGGGCGATAGTACTTAAGAATGATCTCTCTTTTCTTCTTTTCAACACTGTGGGCTAATTTTACTGTTGAATAATGATTCGAGCTTTCAATTTAAAATTATATTCTATCATGCAATAATTTTTATCACTCTTAAACTTTCCATCGCAAAATATTACTCGACAGCAAGAACTGCGAAGAAAATAATCACTTCTTACAAAGTATCACCGCGATATATATTCTCTTGTTGCATTTTCTGTATACAATTACGCAAACCTTCTCCGTGTATCTATCTTTGCAACCATTTTTTTAATCTTTTGATACGAATATGTTTTCACATATAAGTTATATCTTTGGAGAGTTTTCTTTTCTTTTGATTTGTTTTGCCAAAGACAGCACCAATATATTATTTATTTACAAAAAAATCAAAATGAAAATGCAGAGAGGTGATAATATCCTTTAACAAAAATATCATGTATCTCAATGGCTGGGAAAGCAAAATAATCACGTTACTTTTATCGGGGAATGTGAAATACGAAAAATATATTTACTTAAATTCTTCCGCAATCATGATTTATTCAAGTCATAGAAACGAAATTATCGTTTATGAATATTTTATGCATGGAATATTTAAAAGATCATCATGCATCACAAATTCAAATAAATTACTTAAATTTTATTTTAAAGTTATGAGAATATTTTTAAATAGTTTTTATTATGATTTTAGATCCATTACTTTTAATCTTGAATGTCTGACGAAATAACCAAACATTTTTATAGAATATACATCCACAGTATATATATGTATAAACACGCACATACATGAGCCAATTAGCATGAAGACTAAAATCAAACAAGAAATAATAAAATATTTAAATAAATATTATTAACTATGCATATTTTACATCAGCTTACTTATCTGACGTGGCTTTGATTCCGAATAGCCTTCTATTTATGTATCTATAACTTTCTCCTTTCGGTAGGTACCATATTTTCTACCCTTTCCTCATTTACCTTTCCCCTTAGTCGAGAGCGCGAATACGCCCGTCATCCCCTCCCATTCTTCACTTCACCCTTTATAACGCCCCCCCCCCCAACTTGCTCCCCCGGAGACAGAGTCCCCCCAACCCTCGTTCCTCGCCCTCACTCCCCGCTCGGATACCCGCTGCGAATAACCAGAACATACACGCCATTATTCTCTCCCCTTCCCTCCTCCTCCTTTTCTGCACTCGGTCGACTTCGTCCACTGAATTCGCGAAGTGATCGCCTCCCTCCTCAATCCCCGCCGCCTCAACCCCTCGCCCCCCCCCCCCGCGGAGCATATTCGGGCACCCTACTTGCGTGGGATCTCCCCTTTCGAGCGCATCCTTCCCATTCTCCTCTCCCCACACCCTCAGTCACTCTCCGGAGATGCAAATTATCACGCCCACTGAGCGACAAGTCGTGCTCTCTTTTTTCATTTCTCCAGTTCCCTCTCCATCACTCCCCTCACTCTTCCTCCCCTTAAACACCACTCGGAACATAACGTCGCACACATCCACGCACGCACAACCATACATACACACACACACACATACAGAGGAGACTTATAACATGCTTTCTTTTTTGTGTTGCGCTACTTTCTCTCCCTCCCTTCAAAAGACCCCGCGGACTACTCGCAAGTCATTGTACTCTCTGCTCGTGGGTTCTCATAACCGATTTGCGATGAATTTTTCCAAATCACCTTTCACTTCTCGCCGCCCATTTGGAGCGATTTGCATATGCGTTCAAGGGGCCATTTCCGAGCGAGGGGGTGAATCTTCGCGCGCACAGGCGGGGAAAGGGGGAGGTGTGTCGGGGGGGGGGGGTATGAGTTGATAGGATCGGGGGACCATTGTGATGTTTGCCAATCAGCGACGCATCGGTAGTCGAACTCTTTGGGTGCGGCCAATAATGCAGGATGATGGGTGCGTGTATCTTGAGGCGGAATTTGACACATCTTGTCAGCGTTGCAATCATTCGGATTCACTCGCAGACCAGGCTCTCTCTGATTATCTTCGAGAGGGGAGGAAATGTCCTTTTCTTGAAGCATAAGGGATCAAATGGTATGCCGGAGAGGGCAGATGACATCGCCGTTCCTGTCTGAGTGTCGCTTATTACTACGTGCCAGCGGTTAGTGGGCTCTCAAGTCTGTGAATACTTCAACGGATAGTGTCCCATTGGCGAAGCTATTGTAAAGCTCATGTATCGAGTTCAAAATTGAGATAATCGAGAATGATGCGCTAAAATGTCTCAGAGCTGACATGGTCAAGATTGTTCTTGGTAATGTCCAGGGAACAAATCACTCTGAAATTTCAACACTTTCTTTTTATACTTCGCGGTCATGGTTTTAACTGATGCTTCGCAAAATATAATAAAATATAAGTGTGGTATTTTAACCATTTGATCGTGATTATTAGCGTCACTTTTAAAGCAAAATGTCTTAAATGCAATGGTACAGGAAAGATAGTAACAGTTTTATGTAAGATAAGTTTAATATTAAGATCAGGTTTCGATGTATTACATCATCTTCAGGTGTAATGCATCTTAAAGTGCATGCATCATGTAATGCACCTTCAGGTGTACATAAACTTCATTTTCGATGGAATACATCGAAACTCTGTGGTAATATTAACATTATCTAGTGGAAAATTTTTACTTTATAAATGTATATAAATAAATAAATATATATATATATTTCTATACATAACTCAAGGAAATAATTATTAATTAAACGTACAGCTATATATAGCTAGAATTTCTTCTAATAAATACAAAGACATTATTTGTGCCTATGGGTAATTTAAACGAACATTCTAGAACATTATTCGATATTTCCAATAAACCAACTTGCGTTACAAAAAAAAATAAAACTTTAACTGTAAATTCGAGGGAAAGAAGCTGTGTGTACAAGATAGGTATCCATACTGAAATAAAAGTTTAATTAATGGCCGCAATAATGGGGTTGTTAACGCTCCAGCTTAATGATCCAAAACTCGTGGGTTTCAATCCTGATTTTATGCATGCCGTTTAAGTCCTAGATATTATTATTTCCTCCAGCAAAACGATTGGGAATTCGTCAATGCTTTATAACATAATATTACCTGTTTATCGGCTCACAATTTATTGTTATACCTTTAAATACACTTAAATGAAGTAGGAGAAAATTGGCCTCTCTGTTAATTTTTGTTCTGCACTTATTAGTGCTTAAGAGAATTACAATAATTCTAATAAGGGTCACATGATCAAAACCATTATTATTTTTAAATCCAGCTCTGGGATTTACTTTCATTTGATCATTTTCTTAGAGGATTCAGCTCTGTTTTAAGCATAGATACGTACAAATGTTCTGTTTTTAAGTCTCCAAGAAGATTCAATGTTGTGGTACAAATGATTTCGAAATAGACTAATACTTACGTGATAGTGCATTAATTGAGGAGAAAAGGTACCGAGATGAAGGTAGAACGAGATATATCATCTAACGTGGTGGAAAATAGGGAATAATACTTTATATGGTGCAAAGGCTCTAATTGTCACATTACGTTTGAACGTTTCCGCGGGGATCGGGATGGTGCGGTGGCTAACGCACGGGCTTCCCACCTGAGAGCCCGGGTTTGAATCCCAGAGGTGGCAGATATTTGTCAGTGGTATTTCGATCCCTACTTGAGGTGCTTTGTGGAAAGCCCTTCGAGTGAGTATGACGTCCGTCGGATGGGACGTTAAACTGCGAACCCCTAGGCGTCTTTCGACAAGAGTAGGCTAATATCAACGCTGGGTTTCTCTCCACCCTTCATCCCTTCCCATGCATCCCTAATGATGCGAATATCGGTCGCCTCCCCTACAACTACTGCTACGTTTCCCCAGAAACAATAGAATAATGCCGCGTCATCAGCAATGAATATTAAAATCTCTTTTCTGTGATAATTTGTTAAATAAGTGCTATTTGCTATGTAGTACATTATTAATATCACCAATTACAAAAACACACACACAACTTTTTGCAAATAAATCTACGTTTAAGAGGATAGACCCAAACTTCTGTCCGCCTATTCCAATGATTTCATGTTCCAACTTCCAGCTCTGCCGTCGGTTTTGATGCCTTGACATAATATGATTCCATTTCTAGCTGAGCTTTGGCGCCATTAAAGTCCATTTACAGGAGCACCTTTATACCACGACTACACCTCTTACGAATTTATAAATATAAAAAGACGGAGCATGGCCCTAGATTAATTATTTTTTTAGCGAACTAAACATCGTTCTTAGTTATGGGTAGCGACATTTTGCCTAAACGACTCGATATGGACCCCGATTGGTTGATAGTCAGCCATTCCCTAACACGTGACTGAAAACCACGTATTTTTCTCCAACAGAAGTGCATTTCGGACCAATTAGATGAGCGAGCTGTATCGGGCCCCAGGGCATCGACCCTCGGCCGCCGATCGCTCAGGATCCCTCCGTCCGGGCCTCGATCTCGGCCCTTGGATGTTTTGACATGTCTAAAGCAGCCCATTTTGACCCTCCCCCTTGGAGCCGAACGAATGAAGGAGCGGGGAACTCGGGGAAGGGAACGGAAGGAACCCTCACGGACCGGATGAGGCTGAGAAGGTAGCCGAGGATCGAAGAGTTCTCCACGGAAGCTTAGGGAACGCAAAAAAACCGGAACTCCCGTAGCATCGCCGGTGGATGGTGGGAGGGTGGGGGGGCGAGGTGGGTGAAGGGAGGACCTCCCGACGATGGCCGGAGGGAAGAGTTGGGAAACGAGGCTCGGATCTGTCCGAATTCTCGCTTCAAAGCTCATCCCCATTCTCTCTCCCTTCCCATTTTCCAACGTCCCGCTCGGGCCGAGACACCCCACTCTCGGGAGGAAACCTGAACAACGGATCAATCTCCCCTGGGCGAACCCCCCCCCCCCCCAGCTCGGGACCCCCAACTCCCCCCACTCGTTCCTCCCGCCGAAGCCATCCCGCCCATTGTCATGCTTAATTCTTAATCCAAACGGTTTTGTGTCCTCTTCCCCCCGCCCCCTTTCCCTCCCCCTCCCCTCAGGATCCCCCTCACGGCCGGCCGTCACCAACCGGCCCGGGCCCTTTTGCCGGTCCCCCAAGGGTCCCCGTCTAAAAGGGGATGGTGGCGATGCAGAGGGGGGTAAGTTTGGGAGGACTGCAAGGAGGAAGGGGAGGAAGAACCATGCACCTCCGTACAGCGAGAGAGAAGAACCCTCCCCCCCAACACCTTCCGGCCGGCCAATGGGGTCGAGAAGATAGGGACGCGCTCGGGAGGAAGTCGAGGTGCGGGAACTAGTTGGCCGGACCGAAAGGTGACAAGGGCCCCGGGAGTATCTTCGCCCCTCTTCCGGGATATATCTCGAGAAGACCCGTAGAAACAACGAGACGGGGGAAGTCTCCTTGGGTATTATCCGTTTGGTCATTGTTTAAGGGGCAACCTTGTCCTTTTTTCTTAAAATTGGGGCGGGGGGAGGGGAGCAGGGACTCGTTACGGGACTAAAAAATGCCGACTGTCCGCATCTTTTTGCTTTCGTCTCCGCTCTCAGACTACTAGCCGCTCCTCGCTCATTCACTGGAGCTTTTGTTTTCCGGCCGTTGGTGACGAATGGACCCCGATCACCCTCTCATCCACGGGCGTCAGTTAGGAGTTTCGCGTTCTTTTGTGCCAATCGGGCATTGTTTTTATGCGGCGGATGGAGCACGTGTTCTTTCCTCTCGCTGGAGGAATGGGGCAGGCCAGCTCGACCAGCTAGCTCTTCCTGGAGGCGTTCCCAGTGCTGAAGGTGGTCATTGCGGTCCGAATCTCTGAAGCACCGAGAAGAGGAAGTGACCGACGTTCCCATGGTTACCGGTTGAAAGTGCCAAAAAACAGTGAAAAAAATCTCTCGCTGGTTGGAAGGATTGTTGCGCCACAAAGTTTGTCATTGCCCTAATGGTCAGTGATAGAGAATTATAAAACGAAGTAAATAAATCGCCCTTTGCATTGACAAATAAAATGCCTGAAAATACTTTGTAAAACGAAAGCGAAAAGGCCAATCAGCAAGATGTTCATTGCGTTTTTATTAAAAAAACCATGAATATTAAAAAAAATATTTATTGACTAAGACAGTGAATATACATAAAAAGTTTAGTTTCATGGGTGCGCTGAAGGTAACTAGTGAATGTATTTAAATGTGCAGTTTGATTCAAAAGAAATCTGCTCACTGGCTGTGCATTATGAACTTATAATGGTGATATTTTGGGGTAACTGAGTATTTTCCGATATCCATTACCAGCGTGTCTCGTATATATATATATATATATATATATATATATATATATATATATATATATATATATATATATATATACACATATAAACACACTCGAGATGTATGCATAATAATTGGATAACATTTTGGAATTTGATAACATTGGAAATTTGCGTTTTCGAAAGTTAATAATAGAATAATGAAATGGCACAGAACCATGTAAGCATATGAGGTTTTCATTGATTTGAAACATCATGAAATTTTTTGATTACAGCGCATCTAATAACGGGAAACTTTTAATCTAGCTTTTTAAATCTTTCCAAGAAGATCCAATTAAATTCTGGATAGTAGTGCCAATGAATTAAAATGAGATAATCTAGAATGAAAATTTCAGTATAAAAATTATATGATATGGACTCAAAAATATTCATACATTGAGGCATATTTGAGATTCATATATACATTTATGGAGTATTTTGTAACGCGTTAACGTTGCCATTGCTACGTAGATTTTTGCTTGAAACTGCATAAAATTTGCTAAAGATTAAAGATTTGGTTCATTAAGCCTGACATTCTATCGTAATGGATTAGTTTTTACGATTCTGCATATGATAGCACTCCTTGCAGAATGCTGGAGCAAGCGGATGTCCGGAGAGACAATCCGCCCAATCCTTCCCCCATTGATCACCCGATACATATCGTCCAACGCGTGCGGCTGTGATCCGGGCAAACGTGTTCAGACCCGCTTTCAAGGAGCCGATACATATATGAAGAAATCAACCCGTGAAGCCAATAATTTTCACTGCCCTTTTAAACGTCCAACAATGCCCTACGATGTTGCCGCGACCACGCCCCCCAATCGCTCGGCCAAACTGGTAACTAGGCCGCGACGCCTAAAAATTACGCCGTAATATATGGCATTCGAAAACTCCAGGGCAACAATGGGACGAGAATGAAAAAAATCTCTTGAATACAGCATATGGTATAGGAATGGGATCCTCTATCGAAGCACCGCGACCTTTTTCTTATACACACATACACACATATATCCCTTTGGCGTTCGTGGTTGTACGAAATTATTCTTCTTCCCGAAATGCGACTGGTAATGCAGTCCTTTTCTGGTTTTTACGGTTTACCCTCCCCTCCTCCCGAATCCCAAACTAAACCGTCCCACACCTCTATGCCCCATACCTCACACTTTGGTCATCCCCAACTCGACGAAGGGACATCGACGAAAAACCCGGGCCCGAACCACCAAAAACCACCCAACCACCACCTACCTCCCTCCCATCTTTTTCCAGACCCCTCCCCCCTTCATCCACCCTCGAGGGGTATGTCAACCTACTAGTATGCACGGAAGGAAAAACCCTCCCGCTAATTAAAATTCAACTTCGGTGCTTTTCTGTGGGACCAGTTTTCTCTAGGCAGCCATGCCCTCTGAACTCGTTGAGAAGGACCCTATTTTTTATACCTGAGGGGAGTACACCCACCACCGCATCACGTCACGCCACCCTTCCCCCCTCCCCCCATCGTCCCCCCTCCCTACCCTAGCACCCCCTCATCCCCACCCCGCCATTCATAGCGAAATGCATTCTACCCCACTCCTCTTACCTCCCGACGTAAAAACCCTACTGTGTACTTTCTACTGCTATCCCAAATCCATCCGAAAACCTTTGATACGCCTAAACACATAATTCATGGTTAATTTCGGCGTTAATCCTCCAATGGTAATTAAAAAGGATTAGGTCCACGTCTACGCCATCCAGTTAATTATGCAAGAACTGACAGGAATTTCCATCAATTATAGCTCCTTCAAATAGGTATTTATATTTTTCCAAAATGGGGCCCGAATTCAGTTGTAGGAATAATTGATGTACGACAGGGTTAATATCACCTCTCTACAAACTTCACATGCTGCGTGGCAGCCCTCTGCTATAATAGCGACGGATAGGAAGAGACCGAGTTCGATACCATACGGACGCCTACAAGCAACGGCAGCTTCATTAAAGATCTACTCACAACGTCGTCGAAGTGTTTCGCTTTAAAACCACACTTATTCCACATTCGGTCTGGGCAAACCCGAGCCTAAAAGAATCTCTGTCAATGTTTCTAGGTAGACTGAATATTAAGGTTCATGTGAAAATATATATATATATATATATATATATATATATATATATATATATATAATATATATATATATATGTAAGTAAGTCTTATATATATATATATTTATATATTCTATATATATATATATATATATATATATATATATATATATATATATATATATATGCTTTCGCAGACGTAACACGGAAGTGCCGAATAGTACAATACACAGTAACACACAATATAGAAACGCAAAAAAAAGAACACTCACACGTGTTTTCTTGATATTTCGAATATCTTCAGATAAAGACGGATTGTTTCCGTCGAAATATCAAGAAAATACGTGTGGGTCGCGGTAGTCCAGCGTTAGAGCGTTGGACTGCTGTTCGGAGGGTCCCGGGTTCGATTCCAGGGCAATGCATTCTGGGCACCTGCAGCTCCACCAAAGCTATGTGATTTTTCGAGTACCAGATGTTCCTGGCGAACCATAACCAGCACAGGGAAATGAACTAGCCCCCCTACCCTGATGATGTACGAATTTCACACGCCTTTCTTGTAATTCATAGGTTAATCCTACAGTTACTGGAATGAATGAGCGGCAATGCATTTAATTTGGGCTCTGCTTTCAATCAAGTGAGTGGCGAAGTCGTCCACTGGTATATTCAAATTGCTGGTTTAGTCTTACGACAAGCCTGAGCAGCATTGTGTATCGACGATAGCTAACGATTGACACATCTGGTTTCATATTCCCATCGCACTTTCACTCGCCATCAGACATATGTAAAATCGGATGCGAATGGATGTTCACACAAGCAAGCACGTCGAAAATATGTTGGTATCATTCAGGTGATCTACTTCATTCCAATAAATATATCTTACAAAAACTATTTATTGCATATAAACCTATCATGTGAGGTGGTTTTAGATTCAAAAGATTGTAAATGACGAATAATTATTTATAATAACTGTGAGAATTATTTTTTCCACTAATATATTTCAAAACACCCCAAATAAAGTTATTTTCAGCGTCAATAACGGTAATACAGGAAACCCATTAAAGTAAAAGTACTCGGAATCGGTTTTGCTTGTCCATATGCTTCGCAAACGCCTTGTTAAAAAATAATTCGTAATTATTACACCCAAATTGCGGCTAGAAGAGGAACAAAATCTTAAAACTACAATATTGAATTTCATTCCTTTCTCACATCTAACTTAGCTCTTTGTATCCTGATAACGTCTGCTCCAAACCGCCATCCAATCTTCTCCCTTAGAGGAGGACACAGCCGTATTTCCCTCCTTGGAATATTCTTCCCTTGCTCCAATTTCTGTTATTCAAACTTTTATCTCTGTCTGCCTTATCTGCTCGGTTAGAAAGCCCTGGATTCATACCGACCGATTTCAAATGCCTCTCCTCTCGTCCCTTTCTGAGAATGAACCCAAAACGAAAGGGCAACTCCTGCTTAAATCATATGCATACGGACCCTTAACTCATCGGTATTATTCCACACTCGAGATTTATCCCCAGTGCACCCATTCAATCTCACGTCCGGAATATTTTTTCGTTCGGAATTGAAAGAGAGAACGTCCCTTCCTCGCTCCCGTCCTTATATCCCCCACTCCCACCATCGCTCGGAGCCGATCGGAAATGCATGCGCCGACTACCTGGGATTCCCTTTTACAGAAACCTTAGGGAAATGGTCGGTGCGAATATCCGAAGACTGAAGAAACTCCCTCCCAACTCTCCATTGATGGGGTTATTGGGGGTCGAGCGGGAGAAACCCTCGTGGAATTGAAGGAAAATGGTGGGGGGTGCGAGGGATGGAAAAAGTGAGGAAAGAAACTTGGGACATGACAATGGATGCAAGGAGAGATGACGGGTAGGGGGAGAAACCAGAGGAGAGGCGAGGAGGGAAGGGCCCGTTTTGGAGGGATTTTTCGATGCTTGCACTTCCGTGTTTTTCCATTTTCTCCATGGAAGAGCCTCCGTCGGCCTACCATTTGAAAGGGGGGATAAAGGGGAGGGGGAAGATGCTAGAAGCACTGGGAATGAGTACGCCACCGCACGTGTTGAGCTGATATCGTGGAGCGGGAAAGAAATATCGCGAGATATATGTTTGTACACACACTCATACACACACACACACACACACACATATATATATATATATATATATATATATATATATATATATATATATATATATATATATATATATATATATATGCGTGCCACGCCTATGCGTGCCACGAAACGCACTGTTCCTTTCCTGTATGATGTTGTATGAATTCTAAACCAATGTCTTTTCCTCTTGTGTGTGGTGTATTTCTCCTTTGGTGGGTGAAACAGCCCCCTGACGCCATCTCTTGGCTAAAGAATCGGGGCGCTTGGCGAAATATTAGACCCACGGATCTACGGGTGAATTACGTTTCCTCGATAGCTCAAGTGGTTAAGAGCATCCGCCCGGCAAGTGGAAAGATCCGAGGTTCGAGTCCCGGTCAAGGAAATATTTTTACTCTTGTGATCCGTTCGATTCCGCCTTCCCCACCTCTATTGTGTTCGTCCTTTATATGTGTTCCTATCCCTTTTCCTTATATCTGTTTCTGTATATATGAGTATTTATTCGCCGTTTGGCGGTATTTCGTGTTTGAATCATATATATATATATATATATATATATATATATATATATATATATATATATGTGTGTGTGTGTGTGTGTGTGTGTGTAATTATTCACGGTCGTATCCGCGCAGAACTTATTTTTTTTAACCCCGTCCTCATTCACTCCTACCGGGCGTCTCCTCGTTCTGCTCCCTCTCCCCCTTTTCCGGTGGTATTCCGTCCGCAGTTCCGAGCGCCTCCTCTCCCTCCACGCCCCCCGATTTGTTCGAGTCGGGGCTAGAGGTGAAGGCGAGGAGATTTATGGCTCGGCGGCTTTAATTGTTGTCCTCTCTCTTTTTGACCCCCTTCCCTGCCCCTATTCCTTTCCGGTCCCTTTCCGAATCACGATGTTCCGCAAAGTTGGTAAAATATGCGAGGACCCCGAGGAGAGGGGAGGGAGAGGGTAGGGGGAAGAAGCCGGTCCACCGCATTAATAATTAATGCGCGTGCCCGAAGCGATATGCGTGCTCAGAAAAGAAATATGTATGTGCGTTCGTGGGTTTCGGGGAAGGCGAAGAGGGTAACGGGCAGACGCCGGGCGACACTCGAGTGAACCATTAACGAATTGTGGATCAGCGAGGTAGACCATCGTGCAATCCCTCGATAACCCCGAGATGAGGAATGACTGCCCTCGGAAAGACCTCCATTAATCTCGTAATGACGACAGCTTGACTAAAAACAATTCGAGAATGGAATTACTTTGAAGCATAATTGGTTACTTTTTAAAAATTCTTTAAAAATTAAAGTCAATTTAAAACTAATGTGAAAATTACAGGCAAAGTATCTAAGAACAACATCGTGTGATCTCTGTTTACCGCAACTACAGTTTTATAACTCATTTAAAAGTAAGTCTTGACTGCAAACTTTCAGAGGATGCTATTTAATGGCATGCAAGTTGTACTATTTTCTCTATGTTTTATTGGTACATTTCTCTACGATTCACTCAAAGAGTACTTGAATATCCAAACTATGATTACATTGTTACTGAACGCCATGTTGGTGACTTCCCTACCCCCAACACTCTTTATGATGGTCATGGAAAATATATACAATAATGGGTTCTTATTTTTGTGAATCTCGGAGTTATTTTTTATCCTAATATGATATTATTAGTTTTTAATAATTAACAACAAGCAAATTGTAGTATATTACTTTTATGTTTACTATACTATTTCCTGACCATTTAAAATTGTCATTTTACCAAAGTATTCCTTCAATGAACTACTTAAAAACTGCGTGCAAATGTCTAGGATTTCTCGTACTCCTACGTCAGTTCAATCTCACAGGATTAGATGAAATACTTGTATCTAAGACTAAATAATGTTATGAAGTATTTTGGAAGTTTCACTTACTATTTAAATAATTCGTGATTTAACAAAATAATATTTTTTACGTTAAGTTGAAATCGTTAATAATATATCTATCCATTGTATTCCAAATTGGAATCCCTTAGTTAACCATGTGATATACATACATATGTATATATACCTCAATAAATTTTATGCATAGGTTTTTACGGAATTATTTCATGTTTTTTCGCATAAATCATAGTTTCTGCATGAATATGTGTGCAAATTGCAAACATCTTCAGTTTTAAATGTAAATTTAACTAAAATTAATATGGAAGTCAATTTTCATTCTTCCGTAACCTAAAAGAGTTAAAAAACTTTAGAACTTAAGAACTTTTTAGAACTTTAAAAAGCAGACATGTTACTGCTAAGCAGACTGTGTTAGGTAGGGTATTTACGATTTCTCTCGGTGGTTATGAAGTTAATCGTTTAAGTTTCCTCCAAAAAATATTAGTTTTTATAATATTAAGACAAACCCAGTAGGCCTTGTTCTTTTCGATAAATTTGAAAGATACGTCAGCCGCATATGAAAATCATTCTTCCCTTACTCTTTCTGACCTACAATAGCTTGGAGCTGGCTTATAAAATAACTGAAATACCTTTACCTGCTACTCAGTTCAAAATCTTAGTCCATTGTAATTTAACTCTGGTCAACCCTCGAAGATCAAATAACCTATTTCAGAACGACACTAGCTCTGAATTTTTTACTCTTGGCTTAGCGACTCCATTTCCTACCTCGTTAATCTGTTTTCTTTTACGAAGATTACCGTTTTTGAACAATTTATGATTCGTATTCACGGATAGGATAATCATTTCATGGGTGATTTATATTATGAGTGTATTCGCTCGCAGTTGACAGGGACGTATTGAATATTTCCATTTGCGAGTGAATTACCCATTTCGTCGGCGAAGATGCTCACATACATCTGCCATGAATATTATAATGTATACATTAGGCGGGAGCAATTGACATGAAATGATAATTAATTCCTGAAATAGATAAGTTAAATTTAAAGCTTAAAGTTTCTCGTGAATATTTAAAAAATTCTAATCCGGCTCGTGGATGGAAAATTTTTATAACGACTTTAACATATCACAATCGATCTCCCCCTTCAAAGTAGCACAGGATGAAATTCATTGACGTTAATATGAGTTAACTAGAATACGACAAGGAAAACACGCGGGCGATTCTTATGGTATGGCTCTAATAATAAGAGATAGTTGCCACTAAGTTTTTTCAGAAATTTCAATGCTCAAATAGTTTTCACTATCACGGAAACCAATAGCATTGCCGAAAGTTAGCTACTTAATAGTCTAGCCATGAGAGAAGTATTTGTTCCAAGTTAAATGGATGAGGCTTCGATTCCCGAGAATAGAGTGTTTTATCCCATAGAAACATTCTGCATTTGCAATTATTTGGGTGACATGTAATAGGTAAAGGGACAGAGAAAGGTTTGCCCTGACTTCCTAAATTCGCGTTTATCGTGTTATTGGACTTCAGGTAGTGGTCTTTACTTGTATGGATACTACTCTTAACGCCATTCCCTTTTGGGATAGGCACTCGGAAAAAGTCTACATTCAGAGCACGGAAAATAATTTACTCATATTTAATATTTTCCTCCATGCCGCCCGATCGTTGCGTACTAATGTCACCACTGTTAAATTCTTTTAAGTTTTATCGTTTCTCTACACCTACATATACCCCGCAAGTCGCCGCAAGGGCGTATATTAGGTCACCACCTGTAAGAGGGAACCAAACCACATACAAAATCAACACATACATGCAAACCTATACCCACAGTGGTGAATACATTCAAGCAAAAATCCTTCCATTTTACACGTATGTAAAGACATATACTATCATCTAACAAATAATTGCACCTTAGGATGCAGTAAGAAATTTATCCAACAACGTGCAAGCTATAATTTGAAAAGTATGAAGGCGTAATTCCACTACCCCATGGACATGCAGAAATACATGTAAAATGGTTTCCTCCCCAAGGACATAGGATGGGAATGTGACCCAACGCTGCAGGTTGTGGGAGGGTCCCCCCACAGAGAGGCGAGTGATGGAAGGGGAAACTAAAAAACAGACAAGGCAGAGCAAGCAATACTGTTAAGAGCACTACACCATTTGATGGCATTCTAATGCGGTCATTCGGAAAGTCATATCGTTGTTTAATTAAGGTTATGTGAAGCCCTGCCTTTCCATTAATATCAAACGCATTCTCCTTGATTTTATTGATGTCCTTTCATCTGATACACCTTGCCACTGTAGTCACTATAATGGCCATTTCTTGAGGATGCGAACGGGGAAAGATCAAAACGTAGCTTGATCCCAAGATTTTACCTGGGAGAGGCGAATCGGTCAACAAATTAATGTAACCATTCCACAACACACGGCGATACGAAAGTTGGTAAACCCCATTTACAAATGTGATGGATGAACGCTTACTATATCCTATTTTATAATTAAAATTAATATTCTGTCAGAGAATATGTATCAACACTTTTAATTAAGTTTCTGAAAACTGATGACAAACCATACATATTGTATCAGCCAAGACATAATTTCCAATGGTCAAATAGCAGGCAGAAGTTACTTAAACCGCTTGGCTTGAAATTATTACTGTTGTAAGTAATTAAAAATCGATAAAACGAATGATTAATCGCAATTTACTCTGATATAAGTGAGCGAATTCCTTTGTAAGAGGAACCCCGATAACACATGGTGGGCATAATTAAACAAAGGACTACAGAGAGTCTTTCTTGACACCCCAATCATACTGAAGCGTAAGAACTGCAAGATAATGGAGCTCAGAACTAACCTATTATCATTTTGGAAATACCTATTGGCTATGCCAATGTTTTCGGCCACAAGTCAGTAGACATTACTTTTAGGGATATCAAGTTCATCAGAAACTATGTGAACAAAATCTGTGATCCCTTTCCAACAAATCCTTCACTCTTGTAAGATTTTCGTCACTATTTGAAGTCGAAGGGCATCCTAAACGTTCGGCGTCATTAATATCTTCTCTACCCTCCCGAAACAACTTGTGCCACTCAAAAAACACTCGATCTACCCTTGGCATTATTGCCACAAACTTCCTTGAGTACATCATGAATCTCTTTCCCGATTTTGTCTAGTTTTACGCAAAATTTGATGGAGTAGTGCAGTTCATGATGGGACGTGAAGAGGTAGCTTTAAAGAGGTTTCGCAAACGAACGATCCGCACTTCACCAAGGCTATGAGCCAACTCTCATATCCACCTCCAGACTTTCCTGAGAACCCCCTCCCTCGAATCTAGTCAGAGAAACCACCACCCATCGAACCTGGAAAAAATAAGTCCTACTACTTTTAGGACAGACCTTGTAAATGAGGTCAAGAAGCACCTACACGTCAACCCTGACATAATTTAATTGGAAAATATAAATTGCTATTGCATATAACTTAGCGCATATAGGCAACAGTTTTAAATTATTTCAAATGAAAAATCCTGGAGCGACAAACGATAAGAATGATGCAAAATTAACTAGAAACTACCTTAGCTGTGGGGACAGATTTTCCTTTGAAGAAGGGAATGTGGGTTTCAGTCGGATATTGCCAGACTATGTGCTTGGAAAAAATAACGAGTGGAACCGTTTGTGAAAGCTTAAGGGGTAATTACGAAAATCTTTGATATTTATAGAACAGTTAAAGAAACAGTAATGTACTCGTTAAAAAGATATATTGTCTGAGGGTGAATTGATCATGTTGGAGGGTCAGGAATAATGTGGGCGAGAGACAGTCATTTGAAAACCCATTTTGATCCACTTAAAGAGTGGACATTTTTTTTAGAACCATGCACGAGGAAAAGAAACCAACTTCGATAATTTAAGCCATTAGCAGTACCGAAAATAAAAATAAACATGATGATATTTATGATGTGTAGGATTTGGAATAAAGTGAAGAATTAATTATCGAGAGGCAATATCGTTAAATTATCGCATGCTCCTTTCTGAGAGAGGATTTGGTGCTTAGAAGTGTTTACAATTTTCATAGCCATGCGATGTATAGACCAGTCATTCTCATTATCGAGTCTTGAGTTCGATATTTCTTCACATCACCTTACGCTAGCAAATATAACGAGCGGATGCTGGTGGATTTTGTGTCCCTATAGCCGGAGGCTCTAACTATCGCAGTAATAAACAGAACACCGACAGGTTGCTAGGGGAGGATTTGAACTTGGAAAATCCAGCATTGCGAGGCCGGCCACAGCAGAGGGAAGGGACAGTGGACGTGGTGGAGGATTCGGAGAGAGGGGAAAGTGTGGAAAAAGTAAAAAGAATTGTGATGAAGGTTCCGCTGCTGAAAGAAGGGGGAGAAAACTAGAAAATGATTCCACAATCATGATTAAGCGGAGAATAGATTGGCGAAAGCAAGACAAGAGAGATCGACGAAATACATGTTGCCTCCGTCTAGCATCATGTCTTAAATTTACTAGTAGAATTCCTATTAAAAAATTCTGGACAATAATTGATTAACCACCAATTCATCTGTATCATTGGAATACACGTAAATTGCAATAACTCAAAACCTTGACTTCCATAACGTTCGCTGCGTTACATTTTAGAGAATGATAAAGTAAAGAGTAATCGGAGGAATCTCTTTTCCATTGGTAACTGCATTTGGATTTTTTCCTCAAAGATTGCAAATTTCATTGTAATGGCCGGAATAAAACAATGAAATATTCTTGCTCCCATATTCTCATTGGACAAGGCATTCATTTTGATTTTTATTCCGGTGTTGAGCGATTTATTTTTTGTTAAAAATTTAGATGTAAATTAAATAGTATGATTAGAAATCAAGATTAAGTTGAAAGTTTACCAATGAAATTAAATCATTAATGGGAAGTTTTAAGTGATTTCATTATTTCTAGATATATATTTAAAGTAGGTGCCTGTATTACCAATGGAATTTACTATTAATTTTATTTATTTTTGTTAAGGCGAGCTTATTTCTTTAGGTTTACCATTTCCGCTATCTATAATAGAATAAAAAGAGAGTTAAAATAATCCCAGTGGTATCAAGAGACTGTTCACTTATTGATTTTATGTCAAGATTCAGATCGCATAAAAATCTCAAGTGAAACACCTAAAATAGCCAACTATAAACTGGCATTAAAATTATTCTGATCAAAAACAGGTTGAATAGTATTATTTCACAGCTGGTTAATTGGTGCGTCGCGGTTCACCGAGTTCGGCGTCAATGGGTACCTGATGATGCCGTAACTTTTGAAACATGTCGTACCATTTATGCATCTGTATAAGTGTAGTTGCATGTACTTGTACATTTACGGGTATCTTTTATTCAATATGAATATTGAAAACGTCCTCGAAGTGAAGCCGAAAGTAGTCGCGTTCACTATAATTATTATTGAAATCGCTCTCAGAGCACAATATTTAGGATAATGAATTTTGGAAAATGAATTTCAACAATTTTGATTGATTATTTTGCTCGTATATCCCATATTTTCATTGATTTATAGCATTTTTTTCTCTCCTATGGCACATTCCTCGCGGCCAATTTGCGAGCTACACGTAAATACAACTGACGGTTTTCTATTTATTCGTACAAAATTATTTTTGTTGCTGGCTGACATATCTATTTGGAAAAATTTTATAAAAACGTATCAAAATAAAAAGAGACACTGTTTGTCATGTCTAGTGATCACGTTTGACAAATAGAATTATTATTTTACTTATAGCTTTTGATCTTCCAAGTTTTACTCTGCCTTCCGTAGTTCCTTTCTTGGCTTACGCAAATGTATATAAAATCATATTCCTTTCCCTTTTTTGCTAAATCAATATCACACCTGCTCACTACCCTGATTGATTACAGCATGGGCAGTCCCGTATCATTGAAAACCTCTCCCACATTCTCCCCCTACTACTGAAAGGGCAGTCGTCCCACCCCGGTTCCCTATTCCACCCTCACCTTTCCTTCGACTTGCGCTCACCGTGTTCTGCGAATCCACTCCCCCGTTCTGGGGGCAACACCAACTGAACCCGAGCGCAAAGCAATCGGCGCGTACCCAAACACCCGCGCACTCGATTCCTAATCACCGCGGCCGTCGGCGTGGAATGACGGGCACTTGAAAGCGGATTGACTCCCTCTGGAAAACGGAAGAAAGAGGTTAGAGCACAGATCTGCGTCGCTTTCTGCTCCAAGCACCTCGTTTGCTCCGGGACACCGCACATGAATGGTAGGAGACTTTAGTGCGTCAGTGGAAAAGCGGAAGCAAATTACGAACTCATTTCCCAGATGCTCAATTTTCTCGTTCATGTGATCGAATTAGATATGTGCCATCGACTGCGCAGAGTTAAAGAAATAATACCCTTTTTACCTCGTCCTTTCAAACGATAGGTGATTAACATGGAAATAATTATGAAAAATTTCAAACATAAATTGTAATTTCCTAAACCATCCAAACGATTTATGCTAATGATTTCAAATCTTGAATGTGATTTAACTTCTTCAAGTGTGTTAGTAGAAAAGGTTTAAAATGCACTATATACAAAAATTACTTATGTCCCAAGCGGTCAGCATTATCATTTCGAGACGAAAGTGAACGGTTTTGCAATGCTTTATCTCCGTCGCAACAAACCAATAGAAAACATGCTAATGAGAATCTCATGCTGATTTTTAATATACCTGTAGTTCTAGCCCTTAAAGTCGAATCTGAAATGAATATTAGGTAAGTGACCGGTCTGTGACCATTCAAAACCATCCTCAAACAGCAGATTAACAATCGTATTGAATTAAAGTAACTTGGACATATCATTCCTTATGCAATGAAAAAATAGTAACTTTGTGATTACACAGAAAATGTATTTCGATACGACCGTGGTTTCGACGTTTAGCGTCATCTTCAGGTGAACGTCGAAGCCCGGAACATATCGAAATTACTTTCTGTGGAATCACAAATCTACTATTTTTTCATTTCCAGTATGAATCGATTCTATAGAGTCACGCCTGAAATCATGAATGCCTTATTCAGTTATTCCTTCTACACTTAATCTCTACTGTCCAAAAAATGTTTAATTGCTTTTCCGTAGACATCTTGATGACTCCTTGTAAATATTTACTAATGCAAATAAATTGAGGCCGTTTTTATTTTGTCGGGGATTAAGGGAGGAGGCACTAAGACGATTAGCTAGACCCTATGTGATTTGAAGGGCAACATAATCTGACTAATCGTAAAACCTCACGTATTCTCAGGGACATTCTTCGAAATATTATCTGGCATACAGTTGTGTTACGTTTTTTCCATCCTAAAAAAGAATAAATTCTGCGCATTGTAAAACAGAAAAATAAATTTATTTTACGAGAAATCTGGCATCAAATACAATTTATTCCATGAGAAATGTTCATACACCATCATTTTAATCCCAACATCACAATCCAATTCAATGGTTGCATCAATCCAAACCGTGACGGCCACATTGGCATCGACATAAATAAAGCCCTCGGTTTCAATATAAACGTCGAAATTAATATCATCCATGATACGTGGTCTGTGCAATAAGTGCGCGAACTTGTGCAATCTGGCGGCCATTATGGCGGACAATATCCCCTGAAATCCAATGAGCCGTCTGCGCTTGGCCGATCGTCGAGCTGTGCGTATGGTGCCAGTTACGTTAGTTCCTGTTGTCCTTGTTTTTACTGTTTGTCGAAAATGGAAATTGAGGAAATCACGGAGCAACGAATAAACATTAAGTTTTTTGGTAAAGTGCGGTAAAAGTTATCACGAAATAGCTGAAAAGTTGAAAGCTTTTACGGTGTTAATGCTTTGAAGATAACATTCGTTTTCAAGTGGATTAAGCGTTTTAAAGATGGCCGACAAGACACCACGGATGATGCAAGGCAAGGATCTTTAACCACCTGTGTTGACGACAACATTGATCGTGTGCAGTCCCTTGTCCTGAACGATCGTCGAAACACTGTCCAAATGATAGCTGATGAACTAAACTACTGCAAATCAACGGTACATACTATTTTAAACGAATAACGTGCATGGATCATTCACCATGACAATGCACCTGCACTTTCACCAGTTATTGTTTGCCAGGTTCTGGCAAAAAATTCAATCACCAACCTTGATCATTTTCCTTATTCGCCAGATATCGCCACCTACGACTGTTCCCTTCCCACTCCCCTCATCGCAAAAATGTGATGAGGGGACTGGGAAGATGTGGACACAATTATGGAAGAAACGACGACCAAACTATAAAGCCGAACTGCCGAAGACTTACAAGGGTACTTTAAATAGTGAAAAAGAAGATGAAATAGGTGCATAGCAACGAATGGAGAGTACTTTGAAAGGGACAAAATTAATGTTGCAAAATAAAGTTTTTATGACCCCAGTTCGCGTATTTATTGGACAGGGTAGTATGTCCACCACACCTTAAGGTGGTGGCGGCAGGTCTTTATGAAAATTAATATCGATACTCACTCGGCATATTGAAGTGTCGCACATCCCTACCAAACAATCGCATCATTGATCTGGAAAGTTAGAATGTTACGACGGGGAAAACAACACAATCAGATTTCGTAGCAAGACAATCACCAATGTGCAAAATTCCTCGGAAAAGATGGTTAACAAAGCCTTTTGGAAACTCACTCCAATACTATGGCGGTCGGAGCTTTCATCGTGACATAAGAGTTTTTTTTTTAAATTCGTTTAACGATATCTGTCGCCGACCGAAGGCTTACATTTTCCTTGAGCATCATTCAGCCCCCGAAACAAAACAGGTTGCAGGAAACATTCGAGCGTAGAAAACTCCCGAAGAGCAACGACCCAGGTGTAAGCGCCATAAAAGAATCGAATAAAACCACTTAATTTCCAAAGTGCCGAACCATCAGCGCCACTCCAAAGGTCCCCCGCCGCGTCCCGCATTCCATCCCCTCTCCCCACCATCCCTTGCACCCTCCCCCAACCCCCTCCTGCCAAGGGAACGAACGGGTGAACCAAGGGGCGGAGGCAGGCCGGCACCACACCCTCCGCGGGCTGAAGTTGAGATGAAGAAAGAGGCGAGCACGAGCACTTCGGATAACCTCTCAAACGGCGGGCCTCCGCGTGACAAATAGCCGCGTTCCACCGCCGTGTTGCGGGAGTCGTGGTGCACTCCCGAGAATCGTCCCCCAACCCTACCCCGCACCCCTTCTCACCCCGCCCCATCGCTTCCCCTCGCCCACGTCGCGGGACACGAACACACGTAACGACGGTCGCCTCGATAAATCGGCGGACGCACGCGCTCCCCGGCAGCGTGGTCCCCCCGCCGCCGCCGTTGAAACCCCATGTCCGAAGGGACTTGAGTTAATTGATGGCGATGGGGTAAGGACGAGAGGCAGCCGGGAAGAAAGGGGATGAGACGTCGCGGGGGAGAGGCGAAGGAGCGGCGGCCGTGTTAGTAAAACGCTCCCATCCCGCCGGCAACCGCTCTATTGCCGAACATGGAAACCGAAGTCGAAGGCACAAGAAACTTTATTTACTCTTACGGGTCACGTATCTACCGTGACCTGTCTCAATTTTTTCACTGTCCCTTTTCTTCACATTATGTTGATATTTTATCATATTTTAGATTTTCTTTTGTTCCTATCTTCCTTGTAATTGACATGTATCGCAAAGACTTACTCTGTTGGAAATTAGTCTCAGATGCTTTACAAACCGCTAACGGGTCCAACATATTTCGGAATTGTTGATGATCATGTTCCTTGCACGTCTCATCTCAGGAAGAATTTTTTCGCAAATAGATGGCACGTATAAATGACAATTCATCGAACTCTCGGTACACGAAGTAACCATAACTGTTTACCTTTATTACTTGGTGACATTATACGAGTTATGTTGTCGGTTTATTGCATTTGAAATTATTTTTTAAATTTCATTTGACATTATATTCCTTATATTTGACGCAAATTGTAAATAGAGTTTTAGCGTTAGCTCTCAGAGTATTGTAATTTCATGAAGATATAATCATGTAAAAATAATAATATTGTAAAAAAATGGGTTTTTATCAAAATGATGAAAGGTATCTGTGTTTTCTTCATCCCCATAGAACTGCGTCATATTATTAATCTTTTCACCAAGATAAAATGGCGTGCAAG
Organism: Hetaerina americana; assembly: GCF_022747635.1. NCBI lineage: Eukaryota > Metazoa > Arthropoda > Insecta > Odonata > Calopterygidae > Hetaerina > Hetaerina americana. The sequence continues at coordinate 78,036,518 of NW_027287427.1, forward strand.
ACCACCAATTTCAGCTACCTCATGAAACATCTGTGTAACAAGATCTTAAGCGTTCGATAAGTTGGCATAATTACTTGCATGAAGGTCAGTAACGCGGAGGGAAAAGCTTGTAAGACCTCAAACTTATCTAAGATGCGATAATTTTAAAGATTCACGTTATTCATAAATGCTCTCACGAAGTATTTTATTGAGGCTGATCGTTAATCGGTTATAAAATTTAGCTAGTATCAGTTGTAGCAAAATCGTTTCACGCGTAAACGCTTGGTCTTAAAAGTACTTCAAATTTTATTGTTTAATATTTTTATTTACCCTAATAACACTTGAATATTATTTAAATGATATAACTTCTTTATAATGTTATAGATTATCTAATAGCATTGTATGTTGACGATTTTACTTAAGGATGTAAACGTCCATTTCAAAATCCTTTCAATTATTTTATTTCTGATAAATCATAATTTATTTTTCATTCGTGAATTCTAATATGTCGCTCTGTAACTTTTTTATATCTATCGAGCAATTTTATACTTTTAAAAATTAGATGAACTTGAAAAAATATATTCACTCTCTGCTGATACATTCTCACGAGAACCACGGGTAAAGACGCTGGTGGCTCAATGAGCACGACTGCCACCTTGCGGAGCTCGACGGAATCCCTAATTCCATGACATGCCCCTACGTGGCTTGGGAACTCCCACGCATTCAAAATGCCGCGAAAGGTCGTGGAGTCCAAATCAATCACTTAGTGGTGACATTTGCATTGGGTAATCCTGTTCCACAGAACTTGATGCCTCACGTTTCAGCGTTGGCCATTGCTAAAAGAGTTACTTTATAGTGAACCACCTGCCGTTTTACGGGTTAACGACATTTTTACACTGATTGCCTCTGACATAACTACATTTTTACGGCAACGAATTATAATTCCACTAAGACACATCATAATGGAGAGAATGGAAATGGAGGAATTCCTGGAAGATACTTAGACATTGAATATAGTGATTGTTGATTGGTCGGAGTTACGGCTCTTTTACGGCTTCGATTAGTCCGGATCCTGTGTTTATTACATGACTACCTGCTCTCTGTAACTGTTCATTTGAAACGGGATAATCACGTAATTTCAAAATTTCTGCCTGGCTTTATTAAAAGTACCGAGCATTCAGGGATTATCGGTGAAAACGGTGCCCAACGTCTTAAGTAGCCTGACCTAACCAATGGCTTGAAAGCGGTTATTAAGATTCACTACAGAAGCCCTTTGCCCAGCGTGCCGCAGTGAGTATTAGACGGGGAGTTTTTTTTAGAGACGCCAGCCCGAGAATGACAAGGGACCATACCGAGACGCTGCTTGGGTTTCCTTTTCATCATGACTTTCACGGCAGGCCGCCTTCGTCCCATGAGGGAAAATTAGGACCATTACTTATGCTCTCACGACTGGAATCTTAAGAAAGCTCAAAATTATTCGTTCCCTGAGCCGTGTCTAAAATGCTGGAAGACCAAATTCTTAGGCCAGTCAAAACAATCCTTTTTGTCCAAAACTATCTCTTGTTATCTATTTACGATGTTTAGTCTCATCATGCAATACATGAAGTTTGATTCAATGTAATTTTGTTCGTAGAATTAGCACATCTTGAACTGACTGAATATTATATGGAACTTTTTCGCAATCTTAATTCAATTCAATATTAATTCTAATTTAAGACGACTAACTTTCATATACCTGCAACTTTAACTTTAATTAAAAATACTTATTTACAAAATTGATATTCTCATTTTTCTATTTTAAAAATAGTGAAATTCAAAAACCCCATTGATACTATTCAAACATTTTACCCATTTTAAGCATGGAAAATTCTGACATCTAATTCCATCACCTGACCAATAAAGTTCCACAACAGAATATTTTCAACATTTTTAAACGCCGGCAACAAAAGTTAGCAAGACAAGAGAAGGCCTCGTTTGTTCCAAAACTAAAGTCAGCTTTACCAAAGGCAATATTGCCTAGACATCGATGAGTAATTATAGAATGCCTATTTCAAAGGTAACTGATCACTAGAGGAATTAACGTAATCATTTTGAAAAGATATTTTCTCTAATAAACATGGAACAATTTCTAAGTTAATAGTTGAACCTCTTTAAAAGTACAACTTGGATTATATAGTTTATAGGCATAAAGTTCGAAATCAGATTTAACGGTAGTCTTGTCACTGTCGGCGTAATTTTCAAAACAATATATTTCTACAATGCTTCCATTGCAAGTTACAAGAAAGTTTGCCGGAAAATCTTACTCAGCTCTAGCATAGAGAAAGCTGTCACCCTAGTCCAATTGCCTCATCTCTCTTAGAAATTGCCGCGGTGTCATTATTATGGAATGCAGCCAATGCAGTAAATTTTGGGCTGAGCTCTCGTTACTAATCATAACTGTAGGATCGATTCCCACATTTTTTGCCACAAAAACAGCAAATTACTAAATTGTTACATAAATCGGCTGGAAATCAGCCTCTGATGCCTCCCAACAGTCAAGCAGGCTAACGTTCTTCTGAATTGTTGATGTCTCTTTTCTATTTGTTTGCTGGACTTATCTTAGGAAAAGTGTTTTGAGAAATATTTATAAATAAATTGCGCCAGGTCGTTTTTCGTATTGAGCTGCGGATGTAGTGGTACATAGGTTAAACTGATAATAGCAAAATATCGCAATGGAACCCATGATGTGCCTCGTTTCGTGCCCATGGCTTTGCTTTTCTGAAACGAGGATCACTTCTTCTTTCCTTTGACCGACAAATTACACCGAAATCTTCAATTCAGGTAATTTTTGTATTGCAGTCAACTGGAATTGAGACTGCATCCCAAAGTTTCTAATTATATCAACATTTTTCATGACCGATAACATCAAATAAGAGTGGATTGTTTGTCCACCGATTCTGCTTAAATCTATCCCTTTTGTGACAATATCTGCTAATAGTCTGAAACTTAAAAAAAATACTGCTGTTTCCCCGTCCCCGAGATATGTTTCCATAATAGAATTATTTTCAAGACGTGACAAAATATTAGGAAGTGAAAGTTTAAAACCGTATCGTTGTATAACTATCCCAAAGCAAAAGGTTCTCGAAATCAGATATGAGTGAAAATAAATAAGCGGAACGCGACTCTATTAGTTCTATTGATTGAAAGCAAGATTGGAATTGGTTAAGAAAAAATTATGCCGCACTGATTACAAAACGCATTTACGTAGTTAGAAAGGAAACTGTGCTTCAAGAACGGAAGCAGTCCGCTGGCTCTAAAAATAGGTACGAGGCTAAATTACAATGACATATGTTTCGCAGAAAATATTATAATTCTGACGCTTAACGATGATCATTATCTGGGCCTAAATATTGGACACATACAACTCAATAGCAGAGGAAGCTATTGAAAATTTTGCTTTTTTACCTGATCAATCACGATGCCTCAAGATGGTCAACTTTCCTTGGTACACCGAATGCAGTAATTCAAGAGATTTTCCTGGTGGCCATTTGGGTGCTCATTGTCAGATGGTTATTATTTATTAAGGATATTGGTGGAAAACCTGTTAAAGAACAGGGGATACGGACTTAGGGTCCGTAAGGGAAATTTCAGCCATTTGAACAAACCTTTTCTTAGTCGTTACCATTCAAACACAGGGTCTCTTTTTTTCAGAACTTAGCTTTGCCGGAGGTGTTTGTATTAACGTCACGCAAGTCACTGGCCCACATTATCTCCTCGTATTCCTTCCATTCCAAACCCACAACCAACCCTTAAATGGTCTCAAAAAGATACAACGGCTGGGTCAAGTGGCGTTTTTCATTATTAAAATAAACCTCGGGATACTTAGGGGTGCAATTTTCTTACCCCGTAAGGGAATCTATAACTAATACTTTGTGAAAAGTGAAAATATGGAATGTGGAAAATTGAATCGAATGGAAGAAAGGGGATAATCATTGGGAGTTACGAGGTGGTGAGGATGAATATTTTAAGAAGTGGGCGGAGATTAAAAACATGGGCTGTGAAATGGTCGGAAGCAGAGGTGAAACTTAAATCGGCCCGGGAAGAGAAGAAACAGCGCATGAGAAATACTGTGGTTGAGAAAATAAATGCCATGGATTTTGACATTGTACGGCAAGAGCCATGGAGCTAAAACAATTACTGTGATAAATACAAAAGAACTGTTAAAAAGTTGAATACCATTCAATTTTCATTTAAGAGAAAATATTTAATTTAAATGACCATATCTTTTTATGCTAGCAAATATATGTACAATTCACCCGGCAGAAAACTTCCATGGAAAAACTGCAAAACACAGTTGTTAGAACGTTAGACACAGTTGTTAGAACATTCACAAATGTTGGCCATTATTGGTTATGACCTACCATTATTGGTTATTTTATCTTTGACCATTTAGCTATCTCAGAGATACCACTTTAACTCTCAATGGATTCAGATAAATTTGGTCAACCTATTTCTTGCAACTCAAACGACGCTTCCAGTGGATATAAAGAAAATCATTACACACTAATCAAACCGAAGGTCGGTTTGGTAGATGATGGCGGAGTTCACCCAGTGGTAATTTCACGCGCCCGACGGCGCGTGAAATTACCACATCAGGGTAGGGGGGCTAGTACCTTTCCCTTTGCCGGTTATGGTTTCCCAGGAAGATCTGGTACTCGAAAAATCACATACAGAGCTTGGGTTGAGCTGCAGGTGCCCAGAGTACCTTTCCCGGGAATCAAACCCGGACCTTCCGGTCCAGTGGATATATCTAATCTATTTTAAGAATTCTTAATACTCTTGAGATAGATACGAATGAGCATACGAGTTGAACACTTTTAGGTCATCACATAAATGAACAAAATATTTTGATTGATAAATACATGTATTGCCAGCGTTACGAATATTGTTAGTAAAATAACCACGCTGTCCAGCACAAAGCGTCTTATCAATTTATATATCTTAACGGAAATAAGATATAATTAATGTTGGTTATCCCACAACAGACACTGAAAAAATACCTATTGAAAAATTTGAACTTATCACAGATTCAAATCAAAATGGTTTCATTCCCTCAATTCATCAAGACTTCTGGACGTCCGATTCACATAGTTTACCAAGCATCGAACGCCGTAAACTACAATTATTGTACGCAGTGTATAAGAACTGTGATTGAAGTAACACTATTATTTCAGTAGAGTTGTTTGTCAAATGTGGTTCAAAGTAAATTACTCTGATGCAGTAAAACTACATTTATTCAGGAATCAGATAGTAGCGGAGATTTATCTCCACGGAATTTCACCACCTTGATCGTTTTCGAAAGGAGCAATGGTGAACAGAAGCTATTTTATTCAATACATTAAACTTAACAGAAATAGTGGATAAAAAATAGTTCGAATCTTTGAGAACGATTTGTAGGAATTACAGCAAACTAACTAACTGGTGCTGCGAGTGAATGGGATGAAGATGTCTGGTGATGACTGAAGACTGTGCAGAATATTTTTCCCCTCCTCGCTATCAACCTCCCTTATCACTTACCCTTCCCAACTGGTGTTTGAAACCCATGCCATAAAACTTTTTGGTGGATCGGGGGGTGTTTATGCAAATGTACATATTGATGACAAGTCCCTAAAATTTAAAGGTCCGTCAATTACTACGCGAGTAATTTTTCAAGCCGTGAGTTGTTTTGAACAGACTATGATTTTGATGGAACAAATACAATTTCAGATTTAAATTGCGTCCCAGGAATAGGAGATGTTAACATACGTACTTACAGGTACAGGAAATCAATGCGTACTTTTACGAAATCAAGTCGCTTAGCTCGTAGTACCACCAGTTCAGATTCCGAATATTCAAAGCCACTTGAAAACTATTACTGCTAAATATAGGGGGAAATATTTAAAAGGGGCACAAGTGACCCTCGAGGTAGCGGAGGACAATGATAGGTATTACGGTGGGTTCGGAGGTTGGAGAGGGATATATGAAGGAGAAGCGAAAAATTTCTTCGGGCAAAGATGCCTGCCAGAAGGGAGGAATTCAAAGGTAAAACGGAATTTCAAGTTTCCAACCCTAATATATTTTTCATAATCGCTCCCCAAAGGGTTGGTGTTGGAGAAATGGGTGGCGCGTGTGGTGCACGCGGCCCTCATCCTCCTCCGCGACCCTTAAACCCTCCCCACCGCACCCTCATTAAAAGGAAACGGAGAGAAAACTGCCCACTTCTCAATGCCTCCACATCCTCCGGGCAGCAGCCAGCCACCACTCCCGACGCCCAACGACCCCCGTGCGTGTGCTATATGCCCCCTCTTTGAATGCGGGTGGCAGCTGCCGTTTCCCACCCCCGCGCCGGGAGCCCCTCTCCACCCCCTGCTTGCACCCGAACCCCCCCCCCCCCACAACTTTCGCTCACACCCTCTTCCCTGCCACTTGTGTGCACCCTTGTATTGGGGTTGGCCCAGAGGGGTGCGGGAGAGGAGAGTGTGTGTGTGTGCCAACCCCCCAGGAACCGTCCCACAACCACCGGCCGATTTGGGGATCGCCTAAAAAGGGTAAAATATATTGTGGGTGGGACTCGTACCCGGAGCGATTTCCTTTCCTCGGCCCAAAATGAGGGTTTGAAGCCACTGGGCACAATTAAGTATTTCTCAGGTCCTTGGGATCCGAAGCAGAGGGAATGAAAATGACGACGCGACATTCTTTTGGTGAGTATGCAATAGCGCCGAGATATCATTAGCGATAATTTCAACTGAAATATTACCAACCTTTTGAACGCCATACCTAGAATCGCCGTTCCTATTTCAAATTTGTCCTGAATTTTCAAAAGCGACTCATTTAACCAAGGCATTTAATGGAAAATTAACTTTTCAAACATTTTCCCTAATGCAGGGAAAGTATATGGGGAAATATGGGAAGGAAATGAAGCTTAAAAGCTGAAATGGGAGAGTTTGAAAAATAGAAGAAAAAGGAGTAGGTTAGGCGCGATGTATAGAATTGTTAAAAATGACGAAGCGTGGGAAGATTTATGGAAAGAGGTAGAAAAGCGTAACTTTAAGGGAAAAACCGACCACAGTTTCAAAAGAAAAATAGGGACGCAAAATACAAACAAGAAAAAACTCCTTTTTAAATAGAACTATTATTGATTGGAACCAGCTGCCTGGAGGTTTGTTTGAGCTTTTCCATCGAATTTTAGAAGTTTTAAGCATAAATGTAAAGCAACCACTGGGTGATAAACTTCATTGTAGTTTTAAAATATTTTTGTATGTGATGTGGACGGTATTTTGTATGTAATGTGGAAGTTTGTTTGTAAGTGGTGAGGAAGTGTCATTGTATGTAATAATTGTGTCTCCTATCTGTTTTTCTAGTGCGTGTACGTATGTATTTTTCATTGTACAGGGTCGCACCCAAAAGTGGTAGGACTGATTTTTTTACAAGAATTTTATTGACGATATACTTACATCGACTTAATAATCTTCAAAGTATGCTCCTTGAGCTGCTACACACTTAGTATAACGTTGCTCCCATTCCCCGTACGCCCGCTGGAAATTTTCTTTGGGAATGCCGTTGATGACCCTCGTCGAAGCCTCTTGAACGGCCTTTATCGAGTAAAAACGTCGTCCCTTGAGCTGTCTTTTCATCAGGGGGAAGAAGAAGAAGTCCGGTGGTGCCAGATCGGGAGAATAGGGCGGGTGCGACAACGTGGCAACGCCGTATTTGGCCAGGAGCTGTCTGACGACGAGCGCGCCATGGCAGAATTTTCGGCACCTGTAAGAGTGGTAATTGATCAAGCTTGACCAATGCCACCAGGAAAATAGCCTAATTGCAACGTAATTCTTAAATAATTAAGTAAATTAAGACTGTGGTGGAATTATACCATTTAGGCTCTCAAGGTAGAGTGAGTATATAATTGGTATTCACGTAAGTCAACGTCTAGGTAGAATATTTGTGGAACTATAGTATTCGATTTTGGGCGTGATATGATGGAGTTCGAACGTAATAATGACCACATGGTTACAATTTTCCACTTGATATTAATGTATTGAACCATCAGTTTTGATGAACTACTTCATCTTCAGCTCATACCTGAAGATGATGTGGAACATCGAAATTATAAAAAATAATAAAATAAAAATTAAAATTATTATTTAGTAGAAAATCATTACCACTTTGCTGACTAAAGAATTAGGTTGTCAAAATGCAACTGATAATTATACCTCTTTATTTACAAGCAAAAACTACTGTTTTTGCATGTAATTTCGCATTTAACACGTATGATAAAGTTTACAATCTGCGAATGAGGGCCCTTCCTTCAGAAGCAGTGGTTTCTTTTTGTTGTTTTTGGGAATAATGAGAATGTTATATGGGTTACAGTTGAAGTGAAGTACACCGCCGAGAGGACGTAAACATTGAACTGATGGTAGCTTATAGTCCACTAATGTCAGTCGATAAACACCCACCACGTCTTCCCTCTTATATTCCAAAATGAATCACAACTCATTAGTACACTCTACATGAATTGCAACGGCACGGGGAAGGGTTGTAAATGTAAATAAATTTGAAAAGAAATGGATACACGAGAGCGGGTGAGGTAATGGCAGCACTCAGCTGTGGCAGTCTCGTACCAAAGACAAATAGTACATAAAAAATGCTTAGGAATCGGCGCCTGTAAAAATTAGGCTATCTTTTATACCCTTAGCTATATTTAGCCTTCATTTTAGGCTTTTTACTACGTAAGGACATAGTTTGCTTTCCGAAATAATCGATATCCTAGATTTGCGGACGTTTCATTCAGTATGAAGTAGATTTCCAAATTTGCCAGTGGTGGTGCAAGCGGTTGGCTGGAAGTTACGAGGAGCATGGGGGGGGGGGGAAACCTTAGAGAGGCGGTCGGTTTAAATGGCGCGTGAACACGACTCCCTCTCCGGCAGCGTTCGCCGAGGCGAGGGGGCCGCAGAAGTCTTAGGAGTGCGCGCATCCCATTCCTTCTGCGCCAGTTGCGTGGTGCACGGGGCGGGCGGCTGCTCAAGCAACGCGCGTGCTCGCTCGCTCTTACGTGCTTCACGTGGGCTTTCGTGGTGAGGGGGCGGGGGGTCGTTTTTGAAACGCGCATGGGGGAATGGGGGAACGCGACTAAAGAGGGAAGAGGAAGGACCGGCCGAGCGGGGGCGGTGGCTGGGTCCAGACAAGGCGCCACCGCTACCGAGGGCCGGCCCTGGGCCCTCCATCGTCGGCGGAGACGGCAGAGGTCAAGCCAAGGCGCGGTGCGGGGCCAGGGGCTGTCGGCATCACCCTCGTTGGGAAGTGATAGGGAGCTAATAACAGCTATTGCTACCCCCCTCCTCACCTCACTACTTGTATGTTGGAAATGGGTTTATTGGTTGGCAAGTGTCTCACCATTCTAGTGCTAACATCTCACTTCGGAGAAGCGGACAAGTAATCGGGAGGGAATGCCACCCAATTCTCCTCGCCTCAGATTTGTGATTCAGTTCTGGACGGATGCTGCTCTATGACTTCCCAAGAATACGTGAAGCTACCAAGTTACAAATTAATTGAACCTCTCTAGTAAAAAGTGTCTGAAACTCCTAAGTCATCGGTGGTTCTAATGTAAGGTTGTTATCTATGTTTTTCTGATCATAATTGGATCTATCTTATTAACTATTACTGACTAATCACTTGGGACACGAGGATTACTATCTTACAGCTTAGTCTATTAGCGACTAATGTTCCCAAAATATGTTGAAAATATTGAAATTTTCGGCTCATTGACTTGGTAGACTTGACATTCTTAGAATTCTTCACCATCATATTTGGTAATTGTAGTCGATCGTTTTTTTCTGTACCTTCATGATAAAGAGTTACCGAAAATAAAAACTTTTTCTAGAGGAACACACACTGCAGCATATTAAGATGAATTTCTTTAGACACAGGGAAAAAGTAATGCAATTGGCTCGTCCAGCAACCAATAACTCTTGATATTTCACATCAACAACGACGAGGAAAATCGAACACGGAAACGCTCGGTTAATTCTAAATGAAAATTCATTTCAATAATTGTTCCATGCATAACACCAAACCGTGGTGAAATGGAAATCTTGAAATAGCCCTTCCCTGGCAGAGAAAGACACAACCAACCCTAGAATATGCACTTAAGAGTATATCATTACGAAACCAAGGAGATAATAAAAGTTTTCATTTCTCCAAGCATTAAATAGAATGACTAAGAAACCGCTCGGTAATCACATTTCACGCTACTCGCCCCCACCCCGTTCCTCACCAACTGCCACCGAGGAAAAGTGTTTACGTACGTTTTTGAATGACACACGACAAAGAGGGTATTTAGAAGCAGCACTCCCTCCTCACCCCGCGCTTCCTTCCGTCCTGTTGAGATTTTTTTAAATCTTTCCTTCCATTTCTCTGCCCCATGCCTCTCTTCCCTCGGGGGTTCATTGTCCCCTTTACTACGACCACACGTATCCCGAGCGGAACACACAAAACGGACTGTAATTGAAAAAACACACGCACACACAAACTCTTCACGATTGGGAGAGGTGGTGGAGAAACGGGGTGAATATACATCACCAACAAAAACCAACCCTCTGTCCCCTTTTCACCTCACGGAAGAGAATGGGATGCCCTGACCTCCCACTCCTCCACATCACAGTCTCCTCCACCATTCATGTGTACATATGCATGTGCTACGTGGTTCCATCTGCCATTGCTTCCATAGAGCTCCATCTGATTTGTAAGTAAATGGGTCACGTTCATTAACAAATTTTCAACTTTACAGTCACTATACACTATAGGTGTTTCAGCTCGGTTTATGCAAGCATTGTTTTTTGGATACTGGTTACAAACTTGTATTGTTTTAGCTTGAACTTCAGATGGAGTGAACTTGAGTTGAACGTATATTGAATGTATTGAACGTCCTACTTATCCATAGATATATAAAAGAAGCAATTTGTTTTCCTAAAATTCTAATCTGTCAGAATATAGAACATAAAAAGTTCACAGTTAAAACAAAGTTAATGGTAACGGTAGATACCAGTCTTGTTACGTTAAATGTTTATCATAACAGCGTGTAATGTTGTAGTGAAAAAGAAGAACAATCACGCGGTGGAAAAAATGTACCAAAAGAAGGATGTAAATTGAGTTGACCGGGGAGTAAGAGAGCTTCCCGCCGCGTGCTTCGCCCCCTTGGAAACGGCACCGCAGCTGAGAACACGCCCCGACACCACCCCCACATGACACCCCACGCTCAGGCACGCCAGCATTCAGCGCCACCCCCCGCCACTTCTCCCTAGAACCCCCTGGCATTGTTGAAACGACAGGGATCCCGATAGTCGATTGTTCTCCCGCCACACTGGATGAAATGGTAAAGGGATGGGGAGGAGGGGGTGGTATATGGCCGTGGAGGCGCCGCACCCCTCCCTCCCTCTATCTCCTACCCCTCCTACCCCGACCGATCCATCCTTTAGCCACAACTACCGAGAAAAAGAGATTTCTCCTCCTCTGCCTTCCTTTCTCTCTCTCTCTCCATCTCTCTCTCTCTCTCGAGCGAGTCTTATGTCTTCTTCTCCTTCACTCCAAACATCCGGCGAAACCCTTTGGTATCTACATCTGCCGGCCCTCAGGGGCCTTTGCCCTCTCTCCCCTCCTCCATTTTACCCTTCCATACCTTCTCTCCTCCTCAAACCAGAGCCCCCCCCCCATCCTCAACTCCCCACTGCCGCCCGCGAGAGAGCGCGGCTGTCTAGTCGGTTTGAAAGGGGTCACCGCCGGTCAAATGGCGCGGTCCCCACCTTTCCCCCCACACCAGTGACCCAAGGATCGAGGCACCTCTCGTCGACAACACCTTAACCAATACTAACCAGGGCCGAGCCGACCCCCACCGTACTCCACCCCGCCGGGGGGCACCCCACGCCCCTCCACCTCTCTTCCCGCCACCTCCACCTCCGTCCCTCTCTCCAACCCATAGACCATCATCCCTCTCAGCCTCCCTCGAACCCCTTCCCCAAAACTTCTTCGCACTCATCTCTCCCTTTCAGATTCGTTCTCCGCTGCTCAGAGATACGTCTTACTCTCCGGAGACGGTGGAATGGCCGGCGGGCCTACGGCGGGGTCGACGCGAAGGCTCGTTTCCCGAGCCCTCTAGGAACCCTAGCATTAAGAGAAAGAAAAAGGAAAGGGTGGGAAGGGGGTGATTTAAAAACACTAATCAAAGAAGGATCAATTAAAGCCATGTCAATATATTATTTCCGTGGTCGGCGTCTTTCACGTGGACGGCACGAGTTTCGGAGCCGATAATACATTTTCAACCCCTAATTAACGTTTTAAGGGAATATATGTTTGTTGATACTTTTGGCTAGATAAATTCCAAAGGAATGATCATAATTTACGTCTGATTTTTTTTTTCAAATAAACGACCAGCATTCTATGTTCTTCTACTAACACCGATTCGAGCTCCAAAATTGTATCGGGAAGCAGGAATTCAGGTTTTCTTGGTCAAGTTTCGTAATATACCAAGAGACTAAACGTTAAATATACTTATAAAGGATTAATTGATCCATTTTTGGAGTAAATGCATAAAATATTAATGTCTGAGAGGTTATACACTGAGCATATGTGCATTTGAACGGAAGTGTGCTTAGATTAAATAATATATGGACTCTTATTATGGAAAGTATGGAAAATTAAAAGGCCATCTGGATAACAAATAGTCCCGTGTGCGTTAATTTTTTATGCGTAAAATTTTCAGAAAATCTTTTCTATAAATATTATACATTATCATTCCAGGATCGTGGTTCAGAAGCATTATACTCTCTCCCCTTGAAATACAACCTTGACGTGGTGTAAGGGCTTGTTTGTTCTGATGACCCCTCGGGCAGCACTAGCGGGAGCAAAGATATTTGTTCCTGGTAGGGTCACCCATACCAGATAAGTTGAATGGTAGGAGCCAGACTAAAGATAGCCCATACACATGAATATGAGTTCTGGAAACGACGAAACCCGCGTAACGGAATGGCTCAGCTGTTTTTCGTGAACAGAATTGATGGACATCATTTCACAAAATACTTGCAAAGCGGAATCGATAGTAACAGCCACGAGGAAAATAAAAAAGAGGAGCTAACACATTTGAATAGGAACTTTAAACGTTAGGAAAATCAGAAAATAGGAAGTGGGAGATATAGAGAGGAAATATTGATATTTCAGGGTTGAGAAAAGCGAAATGGAATGACATTCCTACCTTGATATGATTGCTGGAGCGATACACGTAGTTACCGAGTAATATTTAGCGCTTGGGAAGAGAGTCAGCAAGGGGTGGCAATAATATTGCTCAAAAAAGTTGGAAGAAGCTGAGTAAAAATTAAGCAAATGACTGAAAAATATTACTGATAGAACTGATCCAGAGAACTTTGTCATTGTTCATGCATACATGCCACCAAGTAACTACAGGTAGGAATAAATAGGGTTTACGATAAAATGCAGGACGTAATTGCGCGTTTCCATGGAATATAGCATTTATCATGCCCCGGGATTGGAATGACTATCACATGGGACTACGGTTTAGAATCAAGTTATGACCGCAGGTAAAAAGCAAAAGAGTTCTGCAAATGAGAAGACTTAATCATAAGAAATGCGTAGATCAAACACCACAATAGGCTTAGGAATGGATGGAAAATTTCCAGGTACTATGGTATTGGGTAGACTATATTATGGTTAGGCACAGATTAAAAAAGAGTGTAATTAATTTGCAAAGTTTATCGGGAGCGGGAGTGGATTCAGATCATAAATTAATGATAATTTTGTATGACGAAAAGTGCAAAAGGATAAAATGGGGAAATCCAGTGAGTAAAGTAATTTGGACGGAGTAATAAAGACAAAAAGGAAGAAGATATATGAGGCAGCGAAAAATTTATGACTGAAGGCAGGTAAAGTAGAAGAAAAATGGAAATCACACAAAAGATTACTTAAACCCCAAACGAGACTAGATGGAGAGTAAATACGTAAAGGAATAGAAAACCCTAGATTGGAGATGAGATGATTAAGATGATGGAAAAAAGGAAGAAATATAAGAATGTAAACTCAGAATTAAGAGGAAGTAAGTACAAAGATTTATGAAATAAAGCGTAGCGGGGACGCAGTACGAGGATATGGAAAGTTTACAAATACATAACGGGGAAATTGTTGCGCTGTACAGGAGGGTGAAACGATGATCCCCGTCCCCGGATAGTCCTTCCTCGGTCCTTCAGTTCATACGTAATTTCCTGATTCAGGAGGCTGTGATTAATTTTAACGCTAAATGTTTTTAATCTACGATATTTTCCGCGAATTTTCGTGTGAGGTGCAGAAACCACGTGAGAGCAAAACCATATATATTTCCCACAGATATAATAATTCGTCTAATCTTCCATACCGTTCCGCATCCAAAATTACCACCTCCTTAGTCTTTTTCTTACTTTCCATTTTTCAGATTTCACTCTACGAGGATTATTAAATATTCGTTTTTTTATCTCAATCAATCTCTTCTGCGGGTCCATTGCCCACCGGTGGTCAACGCAATGGGCTGAAGGTACATGGCTTAACACGGCATTTCACGCTTTAAGCGTGTTCTGCCAATGTTTTTGTCGTGACAACACATTAGTTTTATCAAATGGAATGGAATGCTACACTCAAATTTCAGATCTCTGCGGCGGCAGTATCCACGTTCTTTCGTTATTAAAAAAAAGAGGACTCTTCAAGTGAATGTTTCTTTTCGAAATTCGTTCATTGAGAGCCGTTTCATTCACGCATTATTTCTTGTCTCCCAAAGCCCACCCCCTACTCTCTCTTTGAGACAAGTTTTTACCCTAAAATTTTCTATCCTTCCATACTATCCAACTGCACTGACGTTCCCGATTCGAATTTCACGTCAAAAATTTATTCATTCCCGGGCATGCCCGATGCACTCTTTTGAGTGATTTCCACCGTCTGGGGAGGTATGCTCATACCAAATGTATATATTTTACAGAATTTCTCCATGAATTCTTTGAGATTTTTTTGAAGTGTCAAAATAGCCTGGTGTACTTTCACTGATATAGAGTGTAATCATATTTGATACAAAATCTTCAAGAAATCTCATATATTTTGCCGGCAAGCTCTTTTAGGGGCTAAGTGAGGTTTAAATTACGCCATTTGTAACCAATTATGCTCCCGGGTAAAATTTTAATAACTTGGCGAATTAAGACTTACTGTAATGCCTGCACTGCAAAATTTACCTAGGCTTAGCACGCGGAACACTTGCATCGCAGCTGCGCCCCGTATCACTGTCTCCTCAACAACGGTCGATATCCTGTTCACCATCCCCACCGAAACGTCCGTTCCTTACCGATGTTTTTATCCGTCTTCCGGAAAAAATAATCCTTCCAGATTGCATCCTTTGGCACCAGCTGCAGGACACCTCAACGAGAGCTCGCACCCCAACCACCCGCCCTCCTGAACGGCATCGGAAGGGGAAGGGGCCGGGTGCTTCGACCCCTCCCTTTCGGGCCAATGTTTCTTTGGGGCCACGCACGAAAATGAGAAACCCTTCATCCTTTCGGCACCACCAACCACCCACCCCCACTTCGAAGATCCACAAAATAGTCGAAACGCGTGCTGCGACCGCTCCAATCTCATAAACAGCCAGCGGGAGCATGTGCACCCGCCTCCGTCGAATTTCCACTGGCACGGACCCTTTTACAGGTGATGGCCCCCTTCCTAAAAAGGGTTTTTCCTACTCATTCCTCGGGTGTTTAACGTGGGCGGGGAGGGTCCCAGAGGAATAGAGGGAGGACCCCTGCCAATGTGTTCGCTGCTGCAACGGCGGTCTGCAACCGGTGATGACTGGGGGCCCTTTGCCCCCATACTACTCTTTCCAAAATAATATCGTCCGTACGGATTTTCGGGTGGTCGGCCCCGACTCCCCGTTTGTTCGGACATCTGCGCTCCGCAATAGGTGACCCTCCAACTAACCGCGGACGCGGGAATATACCCTCCACCCATCGATCATCGACGTGTCGGCGCGCAAGAATCTATCATACCTTCGAAGGCTCGCACGAGCCTTTGGCCAACTCACGTAATAGTAAAGTAATCGTATTGCTTAGTCATCGAACGCTCCTCTTCTACCTACGTCCTTCCATCGTAGCAGGAAAATTCGAAGCTAAAGGGCATATTTGCGGTCTTTTATTACTTAAAAAGGGGTTTCGAGGGTTCCATTCCCCCGGTGATAACTCATCTGTTATCCAGGTCTCCCTGTAATTTTAAACCATATTTTATCCTATTGATATTTATTCAAAAAAAAACGCCACAAATATTAAGAGAAAATCCCCGCTAAGCAATTCCTTAATGGCATTGTAAATCAAATAAATATTTCAGTATTGACAGATAACATAGTATGAATTCCTTTTAACAATTAGCCACCTCCATAGGATAAAAATCGGCCCCTAATGAACGGTCACTTTAAGTGCAAAGACTTAATGGAAGAGAATATTATGTTACAGTATCACCTCGCAAGTTTTTCCGCGCTCATAGCATGGCCTATTTCGTGGTCATCGGCACCCATATTATAGGTTCACTGAAGAAAAATTTTGATTTTCGAAGAGATCGGAGTTTCTTAAAGATAAATAGGTTCCCTGGCCCATCTTCAATCTGCCCCTTATTCTTTATTTGAATTGCATTTCTCTGCATAGTTTGGCTATTTACTTTAAAATATGGACGAATACTTATATTTTAAACATGAATTACAAATTCAGACCATTTTCCTTGACTGCCATAATAGAGTCGTTTCCCAATTATACACGCCAATGAGCCGCTCGGAAACTAACTTTAATAAATACCGAGTGTAATGGAAAATAAAAATTTCAAAAATAGTAATTAAAAAAATAAATTTACTCAAAAATTCTGCTTTCAAATACAACGTTGTTTATTCAGTAGCGTTCCTGATAATGAGGAAATGCACTCACGAAGTTGAGCTAAATAAAGGCAAGTAGACAGTAAATTATTTAAAGAACTTGATCTTTAGTGGAGGGGTAACAGGTGCCAAGTAACCGTAGACGTCGACAAATATGGAAAAATTACTACCAATACATTCCATAGATTCAGGCGAGATCTTGTGAAATTTAGTCATTATTAGAAAAACAAATTTGCACTTTTCCACAAATTTACTTCCAATACAACTTAACTTGTACAAGATTTAGAGTGAACTTTGTGTTTTAACGATAAATAACCGCATGCTTACTCTACTATAGTCCCTGAATCACTATCGCGATGACTTGCTAGCGGATGACCCGATGTTAACTGCGTAAGTGAAGAGATTTTTTTCCAGTACGTGCCTGGAATTGCGATATGTATCACGGCAGCTTCCGTCGGGAGCAAAAGAAAGGATTTCCGCAGCTCCAGAACCAATGCACGCAACCTCTCTCCCCTCCCATTGATTCGAGAAACACTTGCGACGCCTGCGGGCAAGGTGCAGCACCGCATCAAAAGGAAGACGAGAAAGTGCGAGAGAGGAGGAGGGTTGGGGCGGAGACGCGGTTGGGGCAGATGCTGACAGTCCGCGACCCCAGTCCTCACCGAGAAGGCCCCCATCCCTCCCAAGCCCCTCCCCACCCTCCCAGAGGGGCACGCGGTCAAGCCGATGGCATGTGCGCCTGCGAGGAAAATGGCACGCGTCCGCACGCCGGGGGAACGGACACCATCGCTGCCTCCCTCCCCCGCCACATCCCCCGCACTACCTTTAAAAGACTTCAAGAGTGGCCGGGGATCTGGGAGCGGTGGGGCGGTGTCAGTCGACGGATGCAGAGAAAGCCGTGGCCAGAGCGGGAGCTTGACCGCTCCATTTGAGCCGAAAAAGCTCATTTTTTGGGAAATAATCAGTCTTTGGTCTCAAAGACTTCATGGATTCAGACGACCACATTCTTTATCAATCAAATCCTAATGAAGACGCTATCAATCAATCTTTCTTGCATTTTTTGGATTTCTCCCGACAATCCTCTCTCCTGCTCCAAAATGCTCATCACTTTGTTTTCCAATTATATATATAATTGTATACATAAAAATATTGACATACACACACACACACACACATATATATATATATATATATATATATATATATATATATATATATATATATATATATATTCATACACATGTATAATTCCGTTACTAGCAATACATAAATATCGGAGATCAATCTGAAAAACTTCTGATATTAAACTTTTTTCTTTGCTGCTATATTGTAATGAAAAATTTTGAAATTCAATCAAACTTCCACCTAAATCAATGAATTTCCAATAATCTTCAGGATATATACTACCAACAACGTCCGTATTCATTAAGCTTTAGAGCTGGTGAACTGATTTGGCCAAAGGAATAGATGTTCCGGCCCACCTTGTGGCGGAGGCGTTTAGGTTGGGTGCGGTGGAGAGAATTGGGTGGTTGCGGGATGAAATGGGTGGGGACGTGAGGGAGAGTGCAGGATGCGTTGCGCGAGCGGCAAACAGCGGCGGCCCGGGGTTCGGTCACCCGACCCCGAGGGGGAAAGGGAAGTAGGGGTAGGTGGGAGTGAGCTGTGGTGCATCAGGGGCCGGAGGGTGGCGGCATCCCTTGAGGGCGCAAAGGGTGGATGTACTCTGGATGGAGGGAGAGGAGAGGGACGGACGGACGGTATCGTCGACGATGAAAGAAGGAAGATTTTTCCATTTTCCCTCTCTCCCATGGAGGCGCTCGACAAGGGTACAAATGCATCACGGTCCCCAAAACGTTTTAGAGCTTGTGCAACTACGATAATGGGTTAAGGTGGTCTTTAGATCCTAAAGGGTTTTTGGAAGGAGAGGAGTTAAGGTTAGATAATAGTGGTGACTATTTTCCTGACCGCAGTGTGTAGAGCAGTGGGTCCAAAATTTCGAAAGTCCCAGCACCCCAAAGGACCTCCTTCTCTTGTTTCTCTTAGAGGCTGACGTTCAAAATGTATCAAGTCCTTAATTCAAGACGCGTTCTGGTCCGTGTGCGTTGTTCAATGGTTCTCTGCAGAGTCTAGGGGAGCTTGCATCTAATGCATCCCCAAGGCTGGGAACTCGGGGTCATTTTAATTCACGTGTAGCTGTCATATTCCTGTCACCTATCTCTTTATGTTCATAGATGGAAATTACTGTTGTCCCTTTTCATCTCTACGGATCCATTAGGTGTCGCTCTCTATTAAGGGTACTGAAAAGATTTCGTAAGTTCATTCAAATTTAAAGATGAATAAATTATTTAATCTTTAATCTGAACGTAAGCAAGAAAATTTTAACAGAATAACAGCATTTTTAAATAAAACTTAGAAGATGAAACCTTCAGGAAAGATTAAGGAACGATATTCTTCGTGAAGATTCAAAACTCTGAATAGTCCTTAATTCCAAGCTCTTGACTAGTTTCTCATTTTTTTTACAAACATATGAACTCCGAAGAAGTGAAACTATGATTACAATTGCTTGCTTATTTTATGTGATAATGAGTTGTGCTGAAACATATTCAAGTAAATTTCATATTGATAAATACATCAAATTTGAAATCTAGACTTTCACTGTAGTTAATTCGCGAAATAAGGTATTTGTTTCAGCACAACACCCATACTAACTGTGAAGTTCACCGAGAATAAGTTTTGATTTAATCAAAGCATAAAAGTGAAGATTGGATAAAAATGAAGTGCTGACACAGTACCTAACAACTACGTTCTACGCATCGTTTGTACTTTTATGTTTTGTCCTGCATTATTTCATTCTGTGGTTCTTCGTATGCATATCTTCTGAATGACTTCATGTCCCTAAAATACCCTTCCTTCCTCTACCTCACCCTTCTGATATTCTGCCCTCTATTGCCACCTTTAACATCATGAAACCTCATTCGTCAACCTAAAGTTCAGTTTGGCAGGCGAGAGTAGAGCTCACCTAAAATACTCAGCCCAACGACGTGTGATATTCACACACTTCAAGCAAGGGGGCCTAATACCTTTCTCTGAACCACATGTTCTTCGGGAAGTTCTGGTACCCTAAAAATCACTCAGCTTGAGTGAAAGCAAAGGTGCCTTGAGGCATTACCATATACCGATCTCTTGGTCCTCCAGTCAATAGTCCAGTGCTCTACCCACTGAGATATAGCACCTTTAATATCACAATAACTCTCCATGTTTTTCCAGCCACATTTTCTGTCTTCTTCGGATTTTGCACAGCAACCTCCATTTCTTTACCCACCATATTTGGAACTTCCGCCTTTAGTCTTCCTCTCTGTCCAGTTTATTTCCTTCATTCTTATTCCACACTCGCATCTCAAAATCCGGTATTATATTCTCATCCTCTTATCTTCAAAGACCATGCTTTGAATAAATACTGAATTACGCCTTATTTTAAAATAATTTTTTAATATCTTAACTAACGTTTTTTTACTTCTTTGCATATCTCATTTGTAATCAATCACTACTATACTATTGATATTTGTATTTGTAAGTTTCCTTTAAGTATACTTTTGTTTTACTGACTGATTTTAACTATTATCTTTTGTGATTACTTGGGACTTGTATGCCACCTGACACTGTCTATCAGCACATATGTATTTTTAATAACAATAACAATAATAAAAGGAGACGTGGCTTATGTGATCGGCTTCAGGAATTGCTACGGCCTTGGAGCAATGAAATGAAATACCCTTGCCAATGCTTCTTTCACCAATACTTCTCTGGATCATGCTCCAAATATCACGTCCATTTGCCTCCAAAATACTGCCTAAATATATGTACTACTCCCCCTGCTGTAGTCTTTCACCTACTATTTAAGTGTTTAAACATAGCTTTCCTATTTTCTGAGAATCTGATTAATTTTGTTTACTTATGGATAATCTTTGTTTCGTACTACATTAGTTCTCCTAAGAAGAACTAGCACTAAATTTAATCCCTTCAGCACCATTCTGGGCGTTGCATAATTTGTCATTAATTTAAGTTAATTACTATGCTGCTCAAGTACCCAATACAAGTCCTTGCCGTGCTACCCTTAATATTTTTTCAGCGGGTATGTACGTAAAAAAGACCGACGGCACGATTAACCCTGTCTTACTCCCCTGCCTCTCACTTCCTATTCCGATTACCTATTGATTACTCTCTCGCACTTAATGTGGTATTACTTTCTGGTGTTTATGCAAACGAAGTTTCCTATAAATCAAACATAACTTTACCTACAAAATCCCTGGTATTATTGCCAAAATATATTTTTGTCAAAAATTCTGAAAAACATCAGATGTCGCAATAGTTTTAACAAAGTCATCCGCTAATACGCATTGTATTACAACACTTTTCAAATTATTGCCCTACATTTTAGTTGCACAAATATATTTTTATGTTAAAAATTACCTTGCAAAATTGGGGCCGATCTCAAACTCAGTTTAAAATATATATGTATCTACTTAAAAATATTTTACCACTGGAAAGTCTTCCCATTAAAATATATTTCATACCAATTTAATTTCAGTATTCAGTAAATACTTTTAACTACTGCATCCAAGAAAATTTTAAAAGTATTTATAAGTGATTTTACTGTATTCGTAATTGTTCCACACGGGAGAAACAAGTTTCCAAAAGTTTCTTGCTCTTATGTCATATTTTATTTTATATTTCGAAAAGGGAAAAATATGAAGAAGTTAACAAATGTATCTATTATCAAAGTTTTCCAAAATTTCTATTTTCTCTATTGAAGGACGAAAATTATTATAATTACGGACTTATATACAGTTATTTGCATCCTGCGATTGCGAAATAAGTTGCATTTTACATTACATAACATTTATTTTTGGCGATGAATCAATGGAAAAAGCTCAATTGACCAAGTTAAATAAAACTCAGTACATTTTTTCTGCGAGAACTGATTTCAGTTATGCATGAGAGAATATCATCAAGTAGGCTGAGTTGGGAAATGATGAGCCCGTTTTTAATACCCTAAATATCATTATATACGATACATAATGATGAGTCATGTTTTCTGGGAAAAAGTTTTTTAATGTAAAAAATGTTTTTGGTATCCCAAAGTAACTTAACTTTTTTTCAGTTTTGAACAATATCTTGGAACCACTTCGTGGAAAATCACGGCCTCTTAACAAGTCGTTTTTTTACCACACGGGTCTTTAGTAATTTTATGTCACTTGAGTCTTTCTATGAGTTAGCAGCACAGTGCTCCCTGAAATGATACTCACGTGATACAATATCCTAAAATTTCCCAACCGTTCTTCCTGCCTTGTTTCAGGGATATTATCCTTCTCTCGTAGACCGCCCTGACATCTTAGTCCACGTAATCCATTCCGATAGGTCACTGAGGTGCATTTGGAATACGGTGCATTTCAGGGAACATGAAGGCATCCCCTTCCAGTAACGGCATTCACAACATCGGGCGTAAATTATATTCCAGCCAATCATAGGCATCCATGACTTTTCGTTTTCATTCCTACGTGGTACTTCAATCCAATTTGAATTTTCTCGTTTCCATCAATTCATTTTGATAATATTTTCAACCACTGCAACCGTAAGTTGCGTTTGAAAGTCATCACTTTTAGCCCAGGCCATTTTTCGCCGTCGATTCTACCTACTCCACTTTAAGCAAGCCTGACGTATTCGATGAATCTGATGACATGTGACATCAATAGTGAACCGAAGGTGTTGTAGATAGATGCACGAAGATGGAACTTCCCTTCTTTCCGAGAGGCTCTGTCTTGAAATCATTAAGCAAGATGTTCTCTCAATATGTACTAGCTCACCAGACAATGGTGTAAATTGTTGATTTATGGTATTTCTTATCATCTTGTTTCCGGATAGTTCGAATTGTCCACTAATTCGGGCGCAAATTGTTCTAGGGGAGGAAAAATCTACCGGGCATCATTGTTTTGCAGTCAATCGGGGACTTCTATCTTCTTTTTGCAGACTGTCCCATCAGTTAAATGCTTTGCTATCAACATTCTCTCTGCATTAAAACCATATTCAAAAGTTATATCTAGTAATGTAAGTCGTATATATCCTCTTAGTACATCCAGGGACCCTCAGCCTGATATTTAAAATTGTAATGAGATATTTTGCCACTTTTTCCACTTGAACTGCCCTAGGAATGCACATATATAAGGTATTACTGCAGACATCACCGATTCAAGCTGGAAAATACTGACCAGATTTCATTCTTGTCCGATTAAGACCATGGTATGGAACATATGAGTAATGTGCAGCATAAAATCCATCGATCGATGTTTGTTGTCAACTTGTGAATTTATGGAGCATTGCATTTTCCGTAAATCCACAAGGTCCTTTGAACATGTTGAATGGTGCTATATGACCAAGGGTAAGAATGCGACCTTAACCTCGGGCAGATATGTCTTTTTAAGAGTTCAGAATGAACGAGGGGCGGAGGAATTTTTAAGAAGCACCTCATATTTTGTGCTTTTATAAGAGAATTGTGTTCGACATGAAGAAAAGTATTTATTACTAAGCTAATTAACATATTGATTATCATTGAATGTAATTCCACTAACTTAAGGATAATTATTTATTTTGTACCAACTATATCTACAATTATTTTGAGGCTACTTTTTACTATGGAAAAAGCTATTACGTACTTATAATAAGATCGCAAAAATATTTTTGTAACAGTCGGAATCTATGTAGACCCGAAAAATGTTTTTATCGAAGAAATATGTAGCATTTACTACAGATAGCGGAACAAGCGATTGGCACAAACACCAATATTTTATATCAAGGAAGAGAAAGGTATTCAAGTAGAAAAACGCGCCCAGACCATGTAGATATAACTTGGCAAAGATTATTTTAGGAATACATACACTTGAGATACCAGAATCCAGTGTGAATGTCCTTTTAAAGAATTAAGATATTATCATTGAGTAACATGTCTTTTTGTGAAGTATCATCTGGTGCTTTCCCGTCGTATCAGCTTAATGAAGTTTTCTCGGGTCTTCCGCCGGCACATTGCCTCGAGAACGATGCTCGAGTTGAGCGTCGAAAGGTCGGCCAACCTGGAACATCTGACCCGATGGAAGACCCGAGAGAACTTCATTATGTCTTTTCGTGTTTGAAAGTAGAGGACGCCTTAGCAGTGATTTAAAACGTAAAATTGAAACACATTCCGATGATTTAGGCATTATTTTATCAGAGCGGAAAGTGTTTTAGTAAAGTTATAGTTGAAAAGATATCCATTACGAAACTTAGCCTTCCAACGCAATAATCGACTCTACACACTCGCTTCGTTTCAGTTAATATTTTCTGCAAAATTAGAATTAAATTGAGTACCCCTAACACGCACGCACACATACACACATACATTTGTATATATATATATATATATATATATATATATATATATATATATATATACTAGCTGAATACCCGGCTTTG